>NC_044354.1:17156237-17456237 GCF_007364275.1 Archocentrus centrarchus | reverse complement strand
TGGAGGGAATTCTCCTGGAAAAATTTAATACGTTTTTTTATATCACCCAAGGTCCAAAGTAAACAGTTAAGCAAAGGTGTACCCTGCTGGCGTGACTGTGGAAAATTAGAGGCAGATCTGGCACACATCTTTTGGAAATGTGATAAAATAACACAATTTTGGAAGATGTTAAGTAATTCACTCCTGAAAATACTTGGTTACAAAATTCCTATGACCTGCACCACACTATACCTGTGTAATTTTCCTGAAGAAAGTATACAAAAAAGGGACAGATATTTGGTTAAAATACTACTAGTAGCTGGTAAAAAGGCAATTACAAGGAAATGGGGGAAAAAAGACCCCCCTACTATGGACCAATGGATACAGATGGTAGAAGAAATTCAACTTATGGAAAAGATAACACCACTTAAAGCTACCAACACCAAAAGAAATGGTCAAAATGGACAGTATACAGGACAGCGACAAAGAACCCAGGACAATTGATTGAATAAATGAAAAGAGGAACATGGACTTTTGCTTGGACTGCTGCTCCCAACTGCTGACTATGGTTATATGTATATGGATGTTTTGTTTGTAACAGTTTGTTCTGATTATAAAATATGATAATAAAACAAAGTGGAAAAAAAAAAATACAGCGATCCCAACATTCAACGCCATCGAACTTTGTGTGCTCCAGACTGTCACTACTGATCAGAGAGCTCTGGCTTGAATCACCTATCAAACCAGCTAATACACAAAGCTGAGAATTAAATAATAAAATAGAATTTGAATCAAATATTCAACAACATCAGCTAGAATTGTTTAATCGGCCACAACATTGCCCCACATGTCAAACCTAGGATAACAAATATAATCAGTGTCATCTTTTTAGAGTAATATAACAATCAATGTCAATGATTACATTACTTCCAGCGCTTCTATGTGAGGGTATGGTATGCTGACTGTTTGTCTTAGCCCTACTTGGTAAGCTGATGTCTTGTAAAGCTCATTTTAGACTTCTTTGTACAATTTAAATCTCCAGAATATAAGGTACCATTTTTTTAAACTCAGTATTGTGTGTGTACCAGGCAGACAATGGCAAGTATCATGAACCTACTTATCAAATCCTGCATTCTAATAGGATGGATGGCTGATTTATAGGGAGACTTTGTATAGAAAAAGGAGTGCACTTAGTAACACTGAGATTTGCCTTAGAGTGGGAGGAGATTAGGTCCTGGACCACAGCTCCAAGTGGCTAGCACAGCTATAGGAAACAGGCATAAAGAATTTGTCTGGTTGGGACTTATATTTATGACTTCAAAGCGGGCATGTGAAGAAATAAAGTCCTACCAAGCAAGATAGTCCACGCTCTAGCCAGGCTAGCTTACACTACTACACAGTCGATAAACAGATGGATAAATGTCATTGATAGGGACCTTAACTGCCTCGAGGCACCTACTACAAGCCCTGAAATGAGGTGTTCAGAGATGACTGTTAAATTTCTTTAAGTTTGGGGAAAAAATACTGAGCTTTCCCTTTACTAAATTATGGTGCACATTAAGTCTAACTCTTTAACCACTGAATTTAATCCATCAATTACCCAGGGAGCTGTTGCGAATTCTTCTCATCGCCTGCAAATTGTGGTGTCTCTCTCACGCACACACACACAGTCTCGTGGCAGATTTGCCGCTTGCTATATTTATCTGGTACCGATGCATATTTATTTCTAATTCTTACATGGCTGCAGGCTGTGCCGTGATTCGCCATCCTCTACCGGCATTAGTGGCCTATAATAGGGCTTAGAATTACATGTGGAACCCTGTTGGAGTCTCATGGCTGGATTTAAGGTGGGATTTATCATGTTCAGAATTATTCACTGCTCAAGCGCCTTTCCAGGCTCTATGAAGAAAAACGGCTGGGCTAAGAACCCCAAAAAGGCCAGTATGGAAAACAGGGAGGATGGGAAGCGAATAATAGAATGGGATGGAAGGAGGAGAGAAATGGAGTTATAGGGAAAAGTATAACTGGGTGGCACAGAAAAATTTGAAATTTTAGGAAAATATAATTTCAGCTGAGCAGACAAAATATCTGGATGAATGTGAGCCAAAGAGCTAAGAAATTTTCTTCAAAGAAGTGTGATTCTGGACAGCTTTAAGAACATTTCGTTCCATGAAAAAATCTTATTTCATACGCATTTGACTGCCGAGTCAGATACAATAATAATTACTTTGATCTGTGTTTTAGAGCATTCACAACTACTAATCATACTGGAAACTTTTTAGCCAGTGAATACAATTATACATGCACACACACACACACACACACACACACACACACACACACACACACACACACACACACACACACACACACACACACACACACACACACACAGTTGTGTTGTGGAAATCGTGATAGAAAATGGGGTCCTGCAGGCTGTGCTCTCTCTGCCTATACTGTTGACACACATCAGTCTTAAGAGCGCTTGGTTCACCTCTCAGAAGAAAGAGGGCAGGGGATGAAAGACACACCTCAGGGGTTAAAATAACATGTCTGAAGGCATACACACTGCAGACTGCTAAACAAAAACAGTGCCAGAGAGCAAAACAATTCACATAAAGTTTGGGAGAGACAAGCAACTTACCGCTGTCAAACCAACACTTCATTTATTTTTACATGACAGTGATTCACAATCACTGATTCTTGTACATGCAGTGTTAAACCAAAATGTGTTGAGATTAAATATCACAACTTGGATGTAAACTGGTGTGATGTTAAAAAAAAAAAAATGGAGAATACCTAAATGTAAAAAAGCTCTCTCAAAGGATACATTATTAATTAAAGGGTCAGTACAAAATACCAATAAAAAGTTACATCAAGTTAGGAAATATGGTTAAATTAAACCAAAAACTCATTTATTTTGCATATACTCAACAAGTTGTATAATCAACAAGTTCTTTATTAATTGATACAGATCACGTACTTTCATCAAATTGTTGCAGACAATTTGTTTGCCTTGGGAATACTTATGCGCATTAACCTCTGTCAAAACAACAGCCGTTCTACCGTAAACAGTTTGAACCCCTCTTCAAACTGAACTGACATTCCTTCTTCTAATATAATACTTATATGATATTTTTTTGCAACTGCATCCTGTACAATACACATGCATTACAGTACTTCTTTTCCCTAAATTTTCCAAACACCAGCTGTGAATGAATATAGAAATTGGAATTGGCCATATGGTAGTCTCATATGCGGCAATGTGAAAATTAGTTTTGTTACCCATTTATGCATTGCATTAAGTTATTTGATTTTTCATGTTCTTCTGTTTCCAGGCAGGCTATGATACACAATGTAACAATATAGAGAATAGACAAATGCTCAAACACACCAAAAAGCTAACCCTGCATCCTAAAATTATATTAGATATTAATATTCACACAACAAATTAATACATTCACACAATTAAATGCAAAGCAAACTATCTTACTTGGCATAACAACATAAATATTTTAGTCAAATGACACCAAGGACTGAATCAGGTCAAGTTACTGAACACTTTTGTGCTTGTGATCCATTGAGATGAACATTTCTTCTTTCTCTGACGAAAGCATTTTTTTCCCTTTGTCTTTTCTTTCCATAAAGTTAATAATTGATGACATGCCTAATAATATCTTCTTACTGCTCATTGTTTCACTTGGGACTATCCTTAAGACTAATTAGTTCCCCTAATTTTTAATCAGCAAAGCCATGGTTGCTCTTTTTGGCAGAGGACCGATAATGCCTTTATCTGAACACACCTGCCTGTAAGGCTTTGTGAAATTGGTTATTTCTGAATTTAGGTATTAAGATACAATTCAAACAACTTCAGAGTATGAAGACAGTAAACAATTTAGAATGAAAAAAAATTGTATAAAGGACCTACACATCGGCTTGATAATGAAAATAAACAGCCATCTACCAATGCAACTTACATCACTGCTCCCACCTCCAACTGCAATAATGAAACATGAGATTGCAGTGCAGAATACAATACAACAGTGACTCTGAGGAAACAACAACAAAGAGCACAGAGCAGCTTGACCTTTGCCACTATTGGCAGCAAACCAATCACAAGCCCCCATATCTGAACATGTGCCCCAGGCCAAACTCGCTCCTCGCACAGAGGAGGACAGAACAGGAAAGGAGAGAGGGGATTTGCTTCAGCCACATGATGGTAGTGAGAATCTGCCTCCTCTTTCCTCACCACTCACAGCTCTCCTACCTTTTCCAGCCAGAGGGCTTTTCCTAACACTCATTCTCAGTTATGCTTTCCTTTCTTTCTTTATCATTTTGCAAAAAAAAAAAAAAGCCTTGTTTCTTTGGCTCACCAACTGCAGACTATCTTGTGTGGCTTGGGTAGCTCAAGTTTGCTGTTGCTGTAAACACTTACTGTAGGTACAGGGAAAATGTATTTTTGTGTGCATGTGTTTAGTAAATATAAATCTATTATAGTCCTTGGCCTGGGGTTTGACTTGACTGCAAAAAAGTAAGAGGGTAGTTGACTGTCTGGATCGTGTTACAGATCCAGCTGTCTCTAAGCAGCAGAAAACTCCAACAGACAGATCAAAATAATAAGACCACCGCAAGGATACGGCAACATGAACCTAATCTTATCCCTAATAAAATCAACTCCATCATCACTGTGTCTGTTGACTGTCACAAATGGAAGGGCACAAACACAATCCCAGACTTGGGCGTACGCAGACATGAGCATGTGAATGCTTGGGCTCGCAAATAACCAGAATTCTTTTGGCTCTTCTCCAAGTATACTATATGACTGTCTATCAGACTGGCCAGACACCCTTATGTAAGGAAGGCCAAAGGTCAGAATAAGATTACCACAGGCAAAGAAACATCAGCAGCCTGAATGGACCGCTCAAATCATACTCTGCAGCATTTTGCATTTTCCTGTGTTCTTGGGATTGCCTTGGAAGAAAACACTCAGAAAACCATTCTTATCTCTTTCATGTTGGGTGAAAAGACTGACAAGCAGCCACAAACTGATGGCGTATGAAAGTAAGCCTAGGCTAATGCAGTATTCAGGCTGCACACTTTGTGTTCATCTGTTTCCAGGATTCAACCATTGTCCGTGGTCTTTAATCATTCATAGTGCTTGATATAGATAATACATCTCTCTCTGTCTCTCTTACCTCTGTCATGGATGTAATCAGGTTTAGCTGTGACATTCTGGTTTTCTGTGGTTTCGCAGGATTCCTTGTCAATATTTAATTAATTTGTGCAACACAGAGGGTAAAGATTAAAGAACTGTATATTGGATTATCAAAGGCGAAGAGGCAAGCAGACAGAGAGGTTGAGTCATTGCAAAAATCCAACCAATTACAGTGGATTACTAGACTTGTTTGGCTCGCACCATGATGCTACATCTCATGCAATTATCACATATATTACAGTCTGGTGCCTGCAAAGACACTTATGAAAAACAAGTGTATAGAGGCTGGCACTGCCATATCTGGAAAATGTTTAATAGACTATGAGTAGTGCTAATCCAGCAAAATCCAGTAAAATGTGGAAGAAAACAATACTTAAAGAAATGACGGGGGGGCAAAAAAATATGCCTAAATATAAAACAGCACATGCAGAAATTGTACTGTGAGAGAAATCAACTCATTTCTTACCCAAGGAAAACATTCTGTGAGTAGTTTAATGATCTTTCTACTCTTTTCCATTTTTTTTTTTTTTTTTTTTTTACAGATTTAAACTTTGTGCAGATCATTCTAACTTTGGAGACTTTTATTGATTTAGTGCACTTTTAGTTACTTCACACTTTCTTTACGCCCCCTCATTCCACCAACGTTCATTCACCTCGCATCCACCTCCCACTTCATTTGTTTTTTCCCCCCAGTCTTTTTTTTTTCCCACACAGGCATGGTAGACATGCACATGTGCACGTAAATGTACGCAAGTACATGCACCACACACACACACACACACACACACACACACACACACACACACACACACACACACACACACACACAAGCATACACAAAAACACACAAGTCCTGGCCTAAACAGAACGCTGTAAAATACCCCAAGGTGAACCTGGATAGGATGCTAAGGGTAGGAGGAGGACTGTGTAAGCAGTGGAGGGAATGGGGGTGGATTGCAGACCCAATTAATCGGACACTTTGACTCCACTTCTATCTCTTCCAATTTACCAAATCTGCCAGACAAACTATTAATGTGTGCATTGCCAATGTGAAAACTTCTTTAACCCCCATTAAATTCAACCAAGGTCAAAGCAAGTGTATGCTTATGCTGGCGTGGGATCAAACTAGCCCTATTAAATGTGATTTGAGGCAGGAGGAGGGGGGATGAGGCGGCAAGAGTGTGGCTGGTATGGCAGGGATCTTGGGTAAACAGCCTGCATAAGGGCATTATTTTCTAAATCCCACTTACTGAGGGCTTAAAGGTAACATTGAACAGCATTATAGCAAAGTAGCATTGCTGTTTTCATGGGAGGAGTTCGAAAGTTCACAGTGAGGTCTTTTCAGCCAAAAACCATTTTGTACAAGGTCAGTGAACATGCCAGAAGAGTCTAGTAACCTTCCTTCACTGCTAACTGCAGGGAGAGATGGTGGACAAATCTGCGTGTAGGCATGGGTGTATGCAACACTGTCCTCCCCGAGAAAACAACCATATAGGTTGTTTGTGTAGCTTCATGCTGGAAACTAAGATGGTTTAGTGCTACACAAACTATAATCTTAACCTTATAACCAAGTAGATTTTTGTACTTGAACCTAATCAAGTTGCTTTGCTGGCCAAATCTAACTAAACACCAAGTAAAGGAAAACTTAAAAGTGGTCTTAGATGAGAGCAAACTTCAGTCTCTTCTTTAGCAATCTGGTGTGTTTGTGCTTCTTACATTCTTAAAATGATGTATGGAGTAAAATTTTAAACATCAGTGAACATGCCAAGCCATCCTTCCACCAGCCTGGTGCCAATAGCTAATGTGGCACGGGCGCTGGCTCTGCCCTGGTAATACATCAAAAGAGGCAAGAAACATACATCGTCAGACACACACATATCACATGCACAAACCCGCACCAAGCTTTGATTAAAGATGTTTAAATACCTTGATGCAGTCTTGCTTAAGTGTGACAAAATATCCAGGCAGTAAATATCAGGCTTAATGTTTTTGAGATTACCTAAACTGGCTGAAAATAATAGTATTTGCAATAAAGAAAAAAAAAATCTCCTTTTTGCTTTGGTACTAATAGGGGAGTGAGAAAGGAAGAATGACAATTCACCACAGTCACAATGGTCTTCTTAGCCAAAGTAAATGTATTAGGATCAGAATTTAACTGCAATAAAGCTGCAGTTAAAGGAAAACAAACAATTAATAGAAAATATAATATATTGTTAAGTACATGATTCCATGATAACCTCTTCACTCCTTCTGAGAATTGCGCAAATGTCTGGAGAATAAGGAAATTGTTGCATTTGGACGGAACCAATATTAAACCACTTTCCTTACATCTTATGGGCACATTCTCGTTTTGTCATGCCAGAATTGCAGGGGCAAGTCAGGGGCAAGCCAGAGAACCTCACACTCCTTCGCCATCTCTCTGTTTATCTCTGTTTCTGCTATTCTTTTGCTCTAAAAAGTTTTCAGTCACTCTCAGTAGCATCCAGCTGTTCTTATGCAAAAAAAAAAAAAAGTAACAGGACTGTAAAGTTGTATAAGGATATTGATCACTGTCAAAACAAACGATCAGGGCACTTCTCAGCTGTCGTATTTTTGAGACTCACTTCAGAGGGTCAAACGATAGAAAAAGTAAGCAAAAGAATGCGAGGCTGAATGGCAGAATGTAACATGAACAAATTGAGTCTCTAAAGACAAATATAATTGCAAACTTCATAAAAAGTAAAAGCAAAACATGTTCTGTAATTTGAAAGGAATCCATTGAGGGCAAGTAATTTTCCTGTTCATAGTTACGCGCCCTGACTGTCTGCCAATATGAGCCAACTGTTAGGAGTAAGGGGTCCAGTAACCCAGCACTGCTCTGAACAGACAAACAACACTAATGGCTTTCCTGAGAAATTAACAGCTCACAGCAGCAGCAGCATCTGTGACTGTATGCAATCCCCTTGGATGACTGAGGACAACAAGAAGCAGTTGGAATATGCATTGTAAAGGGGGCACATTTTAAAACTATGAAACAAATTAGACTTTCTTACTGTAGAAACATGTAATCAATTCTGCATTTTGCTATTAATTACGATAGTTACCATGTTCAGTATCGTAGTGTTTGAGTGCTTATGTTTCATTTGAGCAAGGACGGATGGGGAAAAAAATGTGCTCATATTAGAGAACAAATCAAGCTCACTTGTACAAGTATGAAAAATTATTTGGTTTGACTCCAAGTGGGATCATAGCTCACTGAATGTGTGTGGGCTTTCTCTTTGGGCCAGAATCCATAGCTGTGGATGAACAATGCAACTGTGGTCACAAGGCTACCCCCTACACACAGCAACCACACACACAGTTAGATCACACTAACCTAGAAACACAGCTAGATTTCTGAAAATAGACAAGAATAAGAAGCAAACCATTAACGGAATTAAAGCCTTATTTATTTATTTTCTTTAAGAGTTCCGGTTGCAAAAAATTAGGATTAAGCCTGGAATGGGGGATGAGGGTTTTAAATCGTGGTTTAATGCACATCTGTCAGTGACCATTTAAATTGGTGCAGATAAAAGTACATTTAGAGCACTAAAAATGTCTGCGCCAGTTTTTGGTCTTGTTGCTCGGCTTAGATGTGAGTACGATTACTCTGACCTATTCAGCTGCAGTTATTCAGATTAAGAACCTGGGGTCTTTGCTGTTGTTAGACTTCAACCATAAAACACTAAGGCATGAAGCTATGAAACAAAAACAAAAACAGGGCAGATGGGCACCTTAAGACACTCTCTTTCTCCCCCAGTGTCTGTCATGTGCTTTGTAACAGACACTGTAGTTGTTAAACAAATAGTCACTGGCAAAAACATTGACATGCTTCTTTCTTTGGATTGTGTAGGCAAAAGAGTGGACTCTGCATTTGATTCCTTAGCTGCTGCTAAAAGTGAAGGAAGGAAATGCTCCCATATACTTGTGAACCACAAAGAACCTGAAACCTGAAAGTTAACACAACCACACTTTATGTACCTGGACTGACACACTTGAAATCAATTACACTCGCCCCGTTGTCATGCCTGTCTGATAATTGTCCACCTTCTTTTGTGAAAAGAGCCGATCATGTTTATTATTGTTTCCTTGAGCATGTGGTAAGGCAGCAGGTGAAGTGAAGTAAGTGGGTTAGAAAGAGAGAGGGAGAGGACCGGAGTCTGAGAGAGCTGTCAGTGCAGAACAATCTCCACATCAGAATTCAATACAGTGCCTCATATACAGTTTTACCCTATCTTTACCACTGTGTATCAAGTCCACTTCAGTTTTAGAGTTTTGCTCAAATGTATACTTGTGTGTAGGCGAATGTGTTCTTCCTGTCCACTGGCATATCTCTTGTTGGGTATTACTGCATGACTCACAAGAGTCCAACATGTGATACAACAGATACAGTCCTTTTTTACTTTAATTTACATGTATAGCAAACACAAATTGCCTGCTTTGGTTCATCCAAATATATATATATATATATATATATATCCAACACAGCAATACTCCTGTAACAGAACACCATCAAATTAAAGGAAAATTAGGGAACAAAGACAAATTAGGGGAAGAATCTCTTGAAGAAACAACAGACAAAAGAGTAACTCTCAATAGGAGAGTTGCTCACCCGATACAGGGAACATTCTGGTTCAGGGCTGTCAGTCAAATTTGCTCCAAACCCCCACCCCATCTGAGTCCAGATGCACCTGGAGGAATCCAAGCAACCCTAAGAAGCACAGAATCCCAAATGCATGCCGATTTGTGTGTGTGTGTGTGTGTGTGTGTGTGTGTGTGTGTGTGTGTGTGTGTGTGTGTGTGTGCGAGAGCGAAAGAGAGAACCCAGATGTTTCTTTGCCCTTGCCTCTCTCTCTCTCTCCCTGCTTGCCTAGTGGGGTGTCTGATGGCCGTGGACATGTGCACTCTGTTGTGACTAGTACCAGATGTGCTCCATTGCCCCAAATCACCTAGGCAGTAGAAATGCCACATAGGCCCGAATCTTCAAGACCCACCGCACAATCACACACACCTGTTTCCATTCATGAGCTATGCTGGGAATGGTGCATCTTGGGAAACGCTGTCAGCTTTTTTCATCTGTTGCTTATGTCTTTCTTGCTCTCCTTATAGTCATTGCCTCATGCTCTGGGATATAAATAGGGCCTGAGAGAGATTTCAAGGTTTTGTGAAAACAGGGCTAATGACATGGTAGATAGATATTAATTTAATTTAATTTACAAACACAAAGAGCTGGTACTTGGTAACCAGATATTCTGGGAGGAGGCCTGTTTGATTTGGGATCTTATTTCATGTTACTGATTCTAAATTAGCTTAAGTAAATACACCTGCACGACCTCAAAGTACTCCAAAGGTCAAAGTCATTCAAACATTTAAAGAATGGTAATTAAATTACCCTTGGTGCTGAATAACTTTAATTTGGTAGCTACACAAATTGCTTCCAGCTTTTGTCTTCTACAAAGCTCCCCTTCAGCTGTGCTTTAATATTTTATCAAGCAGGACTTGAAGCAACAAACAGCCACTCATTTTCTAAATCTTAAGTAATCAAAGCTAATTCTGACCATTTAGGAGTGCTCTCGGTTTTCTGTTGTTTTTGCTGTATTTGAACAGGCAGATGTTCCGAGAGAAGGAACTTTACGACAGGGACTAAAGCTAACATAAGTAAGCACTTCCACGCCAAATGAACTTCCTTGTCTGTTTGGCTGATTTATTAAGTGAAATAAAAATGGGTCCCTGCATGGTATTAGTGGGTTTTTCAGGGGGGCGAAATGGGACCTAGGGCCCATATTTCAGCTGCCTTGTGGGAATGTTTTGGCCCAGGTGGGGCCCCTTAATATGGTTTAACTGAGGTCCAAGTGAAGGCAGCCACAATGCTCTACAATAACTCTTCATTTTGAGCTTGGCCTATTGCCAGCACATCTACTACCTGAGTCTCTTTGAAGAGCGACACATTGGCCTGGGTATTTAACCATGCTGTTTGAGGTCCTGGCGCTGGGAGCAGAAAGAAAGAGAGAAGGGAGATAGAAAGAGAGAAACAGGGAGAGAGATACAGAGATAGATGTAAAGAGGAGGGAAGAGAGTGAAAAAGACTGCAGTGGCAGAGGCAATAGAGGCTTGAACTCTGATGAAATAATCCAGTTTGTTGAGCTGACAGTCCAGACAGACAGAGAGATGAGCAGCAGCAAGAGAACAGCAGCCCTTTGGTGACCTGCAGTTGTTTTTATAACAGACCCTGTCCTCCCACACTTCTGATTACAAAGTAAAGCTCCCTATTGGCTCATTTTTCATCTTTGTCAACTGTTGAATGCTGTGTATGAACATATTGTACTTAACTCACATCCTTGTTGCTTAACTCTCACAAATGTTTGTGGTCATGCATATTTACAACAATCAAAGGAGAAAAACAAAAGAAATAAAAGCATCTATTAGCTGAACTTTGATTCTGATTTCCTTCCATAGACAGAAGGCTAATTTAAAAAAAACAAAAACAAAAAAAAAAACAAGCTGAATGGAAAATGGATTACTCATGCAAAGAATCCCCTCCTTTATTTAAAAAGAATTAAATAACTTTATCAACTCTCATGTCGGCAGCTTCAGTGTGTTTATGCCAACCAGCTTGCTACAGAAGAGTACTGAAAGAGCTCTGCTGGATGGAGCTCTTGGCTTTGATATAGTTTCTGGGCTGGAACTTTGGCAGCGTGTTAAATATTAATAGCGATTAACCCAGTTCAAGCTCTGCAGCAGAGAGTACAGACAGAGTTCAAAGAGCCTTCTGCTCTGTGCGGGCACTCTCTGCTCTCCAGCAGTTTAGCCCTGCTATCAGGAGGCTGCTGCTGCACTGCACACACACGACCAGACTGGCCTTTCTCACTTCAGTTCAAATACAGAGAGAGACACATGATAGAATACATACAACATGTGTGAACAGTATGTACAAAGATGTTGTAAGAGGCTTTTAAGATAATTAGCCAATAATGAAACGACAGCCTGGCTAACCTCTCTGTCCCTTTCTCTTCTGTCTCTATCTCTCTCAAACTACTGCCCCCCCCCTCCTTCTTGTTCTCACTTGCTGAACTCCTGATAAACTCAGCCTTTCAGAGCTACAACATTCCTCAGCCTGGCACATTCACCCCCACTAAATAGGCCTGGACACCTCAGAGATCAAACACAATCTCCATTGTGCTGCAATTACCCAGACCTCTGTCAGTTCCCCTGCCCTTCACCCCCACCTAAACACTTCTGTGTGCTTGTGTGTGTGTGAGTGTGTGCCTAACTCTCTCCCACCCACCCCTACATATATCCCTCTTGCCCTCTGGAGATGATGGTTCTGACGCACTGGGCCTCAACAAAAGCAGGCTTTATTTACAGAGAGAGTCTTTGGAGAGGAGTCCAGAGCAACTGAGTGCTGTCAGAAGGGAAGTGTTGGCTGGATGCTTCGCAGAGCGCTGAGAACTAAGCATGTGTACATTCGTTAACACATGATCCTGTGACCCTTTCTGCTCAATTGCATCAATTTAGAGCATGTTAACTCTTTGCTGGGTAGGTCAAAGTGTCACACTTGGTGAGTGTTGTTTTACTATAATGTATTCATGGAGACTGTGCGGTCAGCATGCTGAGTTTTGGAGGGCTCCATTATGTATTTATATTTGGTAAATCTAGGCTGAGTTCAAAATGCTGTGCCTAGATGTGGTTTTTAATTTGCAGGGTTTTTTTTTTTCTCTTATTGACATTAACACAGCATACCGGTTCACCACACTGCTCTTGTCCTCTTTGTTTCAGAGACTCATAAATCTTCAGTGTTCAGAACAAAGTGTCCTTCAGGACCTTGGGCACGTTGACCATCAGTTACACAAATATTCTGTTTGTTGGTTTAGACAAAAGTGAAAGCATATGCTACAGGAACTATAACTCACTAACATCTACACAGATCTCTTCAGAACTGACTAATACTGAACTATCCTGTTTCAGTCTAATGTGGTGACATCATTCTCAATAGCAGTTCTTTTCATGGTCCATTAGTTAAAAGTGAAATGAAAATGTCAAATGAAAAATTAAAAAGTTTAAGAGAAAAGGAAAAACTGACAAAAACGCAAACTACAAGCATATTACAATCAAAGAGACTCTACTATGAGTAATCCCGGAGAAAAGGAGGGGTAAAATTCCTGGTGTCTGGGTCTTTCCGCCTTATGACTCTGAAGCGGTGAGAGCTGCAGTGGGAATGTGAGGTCACGCTGTCTGCGTTCTGTCCCCCATGATGCATCTACCAATGAGTGCGGCCCCACTGTTAGCCATTATGTACCTATTAGCCTTGATTATCTTCTGATAGCTGAGCGCCAGTTGGTTTCACTCAGCCTGACAGTCGCAGCACTTTGTTTAACCTTTTGACTGCCATAGCATCCCCATCCAACAGAAGCAATAATGATGGGGAAAATAATGGGGCAAAATAATGGGATGGGCGATAGGTAAACAACATCAATATGGAAGTGTTTAAGCTTCTCAAGAGTAGCATTACAACCAACAGCTTCTCAGAAGTGTCACTTGAAGCTGTATTTCCTTGCTGAAAGATGCAACCTTGTTCATTTGCTCCACTATCTTGCAACAAGTGTTCAAAAATAAAAATAAAATAAAAACGGCAGTGGCAGAAACACAAGCAGGATAATAAATCGCTCTTATCTTTTTTTTTTTAACATATTCCTTTATGTATGTTGCCTGAGTGACACAACGTGGACACTTACACTCTGCTTTCTCTCGCTAACATCCCCCATGAGTCTTCACAGATCTGCCTGCCAGACATATTCAATTTGCAGCTCATCCTAGTCCCCTGTCTGCAGACGTGAGGAGTTATCTGAGACAGAATGAGAAGTGAGAGTAGAGACATAGAGTGGCTGGGATAACATGGAGCCACATGGAGCTCGGTTTCTCTGTCCCAGCCTTGTGCTAATCTCTCTGGAGAGACAGAGGTGGCCATGTTGGGTCAAAGCCTTTACATCAAGAACTGCAGGTCTGGACAGCTGACCTTGGTCTGGTCAGGTGACAAGAGAGGTGGGAGTCGGGAGTGTGTATGTTGGGTTACAGAGGGCAAGCAAAAGGGGAAATGTGTGTGTGCATGTGTGTGCGTGCACGTGTGTGTATGAGAGTTGCACAGCGATATGGAAAGAATGTCTGCCAGTGTGAGTGTTTCAGTGTGTTTTGTGGTTTATCTGTTTGTAATGCAGACGATGACACACCAGACCCCCTGTGGCAAGGTCTGCGCTATAGCACCGAGAGTTATGGCTAAGAGGTGTCCAGCTTTGTGGTCTGTGCAATGTAAGTGTGTGTGTGTGTCCTTGCAGCATGTTGACCTGTGATAGCCCAGTGGCGAGGCTGGACCCCTGCTTAGTGACAACCACAGAGGGCAGGCAGCAGTCAAGAGAGGGACCAATTCACAAACCTTTAATGAGCTCTGAGGAGACAGAACTTGTGAAGAGGCAGTGGGAGTAGAGAACAATTATATCATTACAATATTTTCATAACGTTTTAAAAAGCTTTCCGCTGTAAATGTACGGAGGTCCTCTAGAGAAACTAGGCGTATTGAAAACTGTGTGTCTGCATGTAAGGCTAAACATAAGACAATTAAGAAAAAAAAAAAAAACACCAACCATTTTGTGACTGATTTCATACATACATCATTACAACATTACACACCTTATTGCAGGTATGTGAAATACTTTGAAAACAGTAGTGCTCTAAAGACTGAAGATGCATATCTAATGAATGAAGATATGCATTTTTTTTTATTAGAAATACATCATCAACTATGGTCTATTTCACTGAGAATGCATGCATTTTTCAGTCTGAACAGGTTCCTAATGAGTGTACCTGAAATATGTATTTTGTATTTTTAAATGAGTGAGTGTGCGCTTAATTTTTAACTTGAAGAAGACAAATCTACAATCAACAACAACAACAACAACAACACAAAAATTGCACAAGGCCTTATTCTTGGGTGTGATTGATCACCTCTGCACCTGTTGACCTTTTTCTACCACTTAGCTGTACCGATTTGTACCTACACCCACCCTTCACAGGCAGTCAGGGTCCAGGAAATAAACATCTATTTTGGAGAGGGTGCTGGGTGAGTAGAAGTTTCTAATAATACCACACTGACTGGATAATAGGAATCTCTAAATGACCAAACAGCTGCTAGTGCTGCCTATCTTTGTTAATCCCTCTCTCCCTTTTCCACTTATTTTCTCCCTTTCCCCTCCTTAGGTTAAAAGGCAACAAGTACGTGGCTGAGTGTGTGCATTTGTGTGACCTGCAGGGACCTTTTGCCATGACACAGACTGGGGTTATAAACTCTGAGCTTACTCTGTCCACCTCTCAAAGATTGCAAAACCATTTATTTGCAAGTTTAACAACATGACATTCTCTCAGGCGCATGCACACAGACACAGACGTGCAATTTAGGCATGCAAGGAGAATGCACGCATACACACAAACACATATGTGCACCCACCACACAGTCACTCTAGCCTTTAATCCTTCATCTTCAGTCAGTGGGAGAGTTTGTGTGCAAGGTCCCTGCCCTTTGTATTGATCACATTGAACATGAGAAGGACTTCCACGCAAGGGCCTGTCCTTTGAGAGGAGACATGTATGAGGGGAATGAAAGGTCAATGGGAGTACAAAAGAGATTGGCAGAGGACGCAGTGGGACAAGGCGATGCAACAACAGAAACTGAGTGGGTTGCAAGGGTACAGAAAAGTATGAGCACCAAAAAAAAAAAAATGGTGGCAGCCAAAGCCAATTCAGTTTTATTGTGTGTAAATGAATCAAACATTGTGGAGGTCAGAACACTTGCACCTCGGTAGCGACCTCGCTGATCTCTTCAATCAAATGAAATTGAGACTGGCCCACGTGAGGCATCAGCATTAATCTGATAATCTATGATCACAAGATGGCACAGGTGACAAGTGCTCTGACATGGCCCATGAACTCATCTAACATCACACTCACCTTATCACACGGTGTCAGATACATTAAGGAACATAAGACAGAGACAGAACAAAAAGCACACAGAGATTTTTTTTCCCAGACAGCTTTTCTCATTCTTTTATGGCATAAACAATACTCCCTGAAATGCTTTGTTTGAATGAAATTCATTATTGTTAACAAATTTGTCTTCATCTCTCATTAACTGGGTTATGTCTCTTAACCTCAAGTCAATTATTCTCTCAGTCTTCCCAGTTATAGCACACAACCCGATTGGCTTGTACTGTCTCCTATATGTCCTGAAGAGTCAACTATGGCAGTATGGTAAGATGTGCTACAAAATCATGAAATGTGTAAAATTAGTGTCATGTAACGCTGCGGCAGGCAAGGAAGGGGACCCCAACGCAGGATACACAAGGCGGAGGTAAAATTTAAACTCAGATTTATTTGCTAAAGACCAAAACAAAAGGCTGGACTGGATGTAACCAGTGGCATCAACTTCAGAACAAACTAAACTAAACTAGACTCGATTTCCAGGAACACAGGCCAAAAAACCAGGACAAGCACAGCAGGAACCAATGACAGGAGCACTGACGAGGACATGACAACAACAACAGAGAAAACACAGGACTTAAATACACAAGAGGGCTGATGAGGGGAGTGGAAGCAGCTGGGAACACAGGTGAACCAAATAACACTAATGACAAGGGGGAAGCAAAACAGAACACAACACACAGGGACCAGAAGACTATCAAAATAAAACAGGAAGTCAGACGAGAGAACAAAGATGTGGACTAGATACTGAACACCGGGGAACACAATGAACTAGAAATCAAAACATAACCAAAACCCACAACAAAAAAAAAAAACCCAGAAACACAATTCAAAAACTAAGCACAAACAAAAAACACTGGGTCAAAAGAACCCAGGACCATGACAATTAGTTTAAAGCAATGATCTGGAAATATTTTACACTCTATTTTAAAATAGTAAAACGAGAACATCAACTTTTGAAATTGTGAAACACCTTGTGGAACATTTTACAACAAATTAGCTTAATTAACCCCCCCCCCAACATACACACACACAGATAGATAGATAGATAGATAGATAGATAGATAGATACCCTTTGCAGAGTTCAAAAGCCAGTAATGATCATATGGAGGCACATTAGTGGACATAGTGTGGATAACTCGCACTATCTGTAAAGGATCCATTAATTGGTTATAAGTGAGGACTAAACAAAAGAAACAAAAAAGGTAAAACAAAACAAAAACAGAGGTGAAGTAGCTCCTTTTGTTTAAATAAATCATATTAAAGGTTAATAATAAAAAAAAATTTATAATTAAAATCCTTAGTCACTGGTAGCCAATTTCATGACCTGCAGTCAGCATCCTTTTGCGAACACCTGTTGCACTCGCTTGCCTGCATATGTTGAGAACTTGCTGGCCACCTAAAGTAATTTATTCAAACTCCAGAGGAAGCTCTGGCTGGGAAATTGAACATCTGGCTGTCAACATTATGAAATGACTAAAGATTCAAAGTAACAGCTAGCTAGCTGGCTGTAAGTTTGCTGACACTATCCCTAGCAAAATATGATCCAAAGCCAGATTAGTTTTGCTTTTTGTGCCAATGTGGAGTCTGTGTTGGAGTCTGTTGTTTGTTATGTTAGTTTACTCTATAGCTAACTGTATGTTAGCTTGCTTTGCACATGGCCTCTCTTCCATTACAAGAGACTGAAAGAGAGGCACAGAGGTAGAGCCTAGGGAGTGAGAATAAATGGTACATCCCTGAAAATCTGGCCCCAGTCCTGTTATTATAGTATTTAAAAAACCCTCAGTAACAGCCCACCTTATGCTTTCGAGTGACAGCATCTTATGGGTCCCTGCATTCCATTAAGCACTTTAGGCTGATCAGTGCCCCAGGAGGTTGATAAGCAGATTATGTCTGATTAAATTTGTATCAGTGGAATTTGAGCAGGGGACCTGCAAGGACAGATACATTTAGGGGCTTACCCCTCCTTTCCTTCCTATTTGTTTGTTTATGACTCATACCTCACCAAGTTCATCACTTACTTACCAATATACATTATTGCACTTAATACAAGACATGCACACATGCCTGACATGTATGCACAGTGAGTATGTGCTTTGACCTCAGGGACTAGTACATCTCAAACGTTGTTACTTCTCAGTCACGAGTGTAAAACAAAGCAAAATGAGACTGTCACTGGATGTGTTTAGTTTTTTTAGAAGAGTGCCATGCCTCGGGGAGTTATTACACCCACTCCCCATACATACATTAATGCAAACAGACTCTTTTTTTTTTTTTCTGAAGACCTAACATATTTTGCAATACTTTCAGGTTTTTAGCTGGGAGATCAATATGAGCAAGGGTGGGTGGGGTAAATGCTGATTTGTGGATTTATATAGTGAAAGGGTGACTGTCTGAATGAGAGGTAACAGCAGGTTTTCTTTCTCAGGATGCAGGGCAGTAAATCACCATCCCCTGGCTGGCTGTTTGCCTGACAGTTTGACTAGTTGACTAAGTACATGGAAACTGAGGTTGCATTAGCATGTTATACAACACAGAGCCAGTAAAATGGAGTGAATTAAAGTACTTACTCTAAGAAATTAAAAGCTTAAAATGGATCATATTTAGCTGTGTTATGCAAAAGTAATGTTTAGCACGCATCAGCATCTTCATCTTCCTCAACTGGTAGGCTGTCCTGTCATAAAAGAGGTCATGCCCAGTTGTCTTGTCTTTCACAGGGGGTGGAGACATCTTATTGTGCCAGGCCTTGAGAGCTCTTGGAGGATGCTGTTCCCATATCTAAACCACATGCTCCATGTGCAGTCACAGTCCTCCATACAACAGAGCAGTAAAACCCTGGGGGTGAATTCTTAAGTACTGCTGGACCATCTGTGGAGGTGGGCTCAGAGCTGTAGACTGACACAGTTTAGCCACTGGGGTTGTCACTGACAGCCATATTAGCACAATTCTGCTTCTCTGTGAATCACTGTCTCTGTGTGGGCTGGAAATAGGTTAGGACTAGACCAAGACCAAGCCAGATCAGGCTAGAGTGGGCCAGATCTGACAGAAACCACTATAATTTCCTGGAAGTATAAATAACCCTCCTCTGTGTTTGTGTAACCTCCACTGGTCCCCTCTGACAGGGTAGTCATACACATTACACACATTGAAACATATATTCCAAATACAGCTGAGCAGGCACCCGCACATGCACACACACAGACGCACACTGTCTCTGGTCCATTTCTCATCGAGCGTGTTAGCCCTGCAGCCTGTTATCTCGACCCCAGGAGAGAACGGGTCAGGTTTGGGGCCAGAGAAGGTGTTTCTGATGAACTAGGTGCTCACCTTCTACAGACACTGTGAGTGATGTTCGAATGCTGGACTCAAGAAGGATGAGGTTGTAGAAATTAGGGGGAGATGCAAGTAAACGCTCTCCATAGTTTCTCATCCACTGTTTAGAATTAAAACATCTTTCTGTCCGACTGGAAGCCACATGTTAGATGATTCTCAACATCTGTCAGTATCTACCATTCCTGTCCAAAAAGCCAACAAAATGATACGTTTTAGATACAGCAGTATCTTAAATGTATTTTATGTGACCACATGTAATTGGATTTAGCATTATGTACAAATTGATTGCATCAATTGGAAACTGAGAACCCTGCTAGCAAAAACAACTATTGTAGCCACTTTCATTGATTTATTTTTTGTTTGTTTTGATAGGGATGGAACAGTATTATTTAATTGAAGGCTTGAATGCTTAGAACCCAGCATTTACTCACTGGTAACTCAATGGAAATCTCACTTGTAATGTGTTCACCAAAGACATATTTTTGTGCTGTTCTATTAATCTACAGTTACTCCTTTGCTCTCCTTTTTCCAGCAGGTTCCCACATAGCCGCTGCTGTTTATGCCTTAGCTTGAGCCCAGTAAAAGTGATGGCTGTGTGAGGAGTGTTTGACAAGTCTTTAGAGGAGTCCATGGAGCTCATTAGAAGGATAGATAGCCAGCTTGGTAGCTAAGACAGGAGAGACAGATGAATGGCAAGAAAGATAGGATGATAACAGAGATGAAAGAGACAGGATGGGAGGGGGAGAGAGAGAGAAACAAGCATACAGTACGAGTATGGACAGCCTGTGGATGCGGACGCAGTGTTTTCAAACCCTATGTGCAAAGTTGGATACTGTGTACATGTCGCTGATAGGTGATGTTTATATGGAGACACTGGAGGCAAGAGAGCACTGTTTGCCAGTGAGTAATCTGTAGGTCATTAATTGGAGACTGAAGAATATATCCCCTTTGACTTCACACATACTGTACATAAGCTCTACAATCTACAGCTCATGGCAAACAGTCAAGCACTTAGAGCCCCCCCACCCCCCCCCCACCCGCCAGTGACCCGCAATTGACCGTATGAACCCTAGTATTAAGGTCAGGTGGGCTCCACACTCCAGGGTCAGGAAATGGTCACTGCACCCCCCCCCCCCCCACCCCCCCACACAGCGTTCTGTCCTTTTTATTACCCTGATTTATGAATTAGCAAGCTGAAGGAAACTTAAGTTTTAAAAAAAAAAAGGTACTGATGGCAAAACATAACCAGGCTTTCTCCCTAGTTTTCTCTTAACATTTCTTCCGCCACACCCTGACAAGACAAACACACTCCCAGTGTGCCACAGAAAATATATTCTTATTGTCCAGTGGGGTCCCAGGATTCATGTTGCCCCTGTGGATCTAACTATGAAGTAATTTAGCACCACACGCACGCACGTACACATATTTCCTCACTGAAGCCCACACCCTTGGTCTTTACAAGAACACAAAAAAGCCTGGTGATTCATTGTGGCGCTTCTACCGTTATTAGTAATGAATTATTTTAATGACCGAAGACTCTTAAAGAACAAAACTCTCAACACTACTCAAGATATTGTTAAAGGTCAATTTCATCTCATCTAAAGCACCATTTGGCTCCCACGAACCAAATCAATGCAGACAAAAGAAAATACCATTGCAAACCATTGCAAAAGCTTTTGTTACCAAGTCAACAGAGTTTTTTCATCCACTTCTTCAAATTCAGACGTTCAAAGGAAATGCACTTATTTCTGTGTCCTTTATTATTATTATTTCAGTAACACCCTATTAAATGTAAAAAATAAAAAGAATCTTCCTCTAAGAATCTTCTTCAGATTTTTCTTTATCTTGTATAAGAGAGGTAACCAAGGTTAACTATTTAAATATATATATATATATGATTTAAAGTTCTGAATAAGGTGTGGGAGTCAAAAGCTTAATAAATAATGGTCAGCCACCATTAGAACAATTAGTCACACTTCACTGGAATGTTATGCATTTGCTACATGATGTAAAAACCATCGGGCACACCAAGTAAGGAGCCAATATGAGGTGCAAAAGTACAGGCTCCAAGCAAAACTCAAGTCTAAGTATCTTCAATATACGCAGTGTTGTTAATAAAAATATGTCTATACTTTTAAGGATATACTCTTAATTATATGGCTAGTCATAATGTTTTTGTTCTTCAGGCTTGATTTTGATATAAATAATGAATACTATAAAACAATGTCAAGTCTAAAAACTTAATTTAGGTAGGTTTGCATAAATATAGAAAGAACCGTGAACCTTAAATTAGGGGCATTGGATGGACACATATTGTCAAACAAAATGATGATGTTTAATATTTTAAAGACATTCATCTCTTTTTGTTTTTTGTGTGTGGAGTCTGACTGCCAGTCAGAGTATCCCACATCTTCATCCAGAGAAGCTCTTTGTTTGATCTCTTTGATTGCTGAACCTGCTGAATACTCAACTGTCATCCAGTTATTTTTTTCCCTTTTTGCTGAATGTGAGCAAACAGAATGCTCTTATATTTGTCTGCAAATACTACACAACAGCAAACCGTTGATATCTTTCTTATGGATTTTTCTCAGGGTACTTTGGGGTTCAGTTATCTTGCCCAAGGACACTTTGACATATAAGTTGGAGGAGCCAGGGGTCAGCCCCACCCCGTTTTAGATTCTTTATCATCTTCTTCACTTGCATAGTCCCTACGTTTCTTCTAACAGTAACAGCTCTACCTCTTTTAACTTGGAGTCACCTTTGTGTGAGCTGTTTTGTGTAAAAAGTAACAAAAGCAACAAACAGCAGCCTAAGAAACATTTAGTAGCCAAGTGCCCATTTACCGTATTTGGAAACTCTACCAAGTAGAGCACTATGCATTAGAAAGGTGACATCCTTCACACACATTTCTTTCTATATGTATGACTAAAAAAACTAAGATGACATCTTCCAGTCTAAGCTAGTAGAGGAGAAGGTGTTCATTTTCACCCTGGATGTGCTGGCGCAAATGAGTCAGAAGAACAAAAAATGTGAACTGCCCAAATGCTTATTTTCTGGATTGCATGTCTTTACAAAAATGGTCTATGAATGTGCCCAAAAATGTACCACTGCTCAGACACTGCTCAGTGAAGTCACTAACACACTAACTTTCTCTAATCCATAGGCCACAACCACTCCAGATAGCATCTTTGTACCTGCTGTGGACCGCCCGCACTTATTACCTGGGATATATTCGTCTGCTATCTCTCTTTGTCGCTCCCCTCTGGCTACACATAGCGGTACCTGTCAATCAAAGCGGCCACTAATGCGGTCCATATGAGACCCGAGTAGCAGGGAATTCTGGAAATCCCATATTCTGCCCTTTTATTTACCCTCCTGTTAGGGAGACAAATTTCCTTATTGACATGAGTAATGGGGTGATCGGACACAGAGGAAGCATATTCTCAGTTTCTTTTCTTTAACGCTCTAAACACTGCTTGTTGGAAGTAGTAGTGATGAAGCAATAGATAAGGAAGCATATGTGTTATAGATCTGTGGGGTCCAGTTAAGACTTCTTGTTTTGAAATAATTAAACGTGATCTCTAGTGCCCTTGATCCTGGGGGGTAAAGGAACACAAGCAGGTGAAATGAACCACATAATTGAAAAATCCAGAGTGCAATCCAAAACTAAGTGGCCTACTGAAACCATACCATGGTGGGCACAACAAATTTAATAAATAACTGCTGGCTACTCCAGGAGGATTGGGAGTAGGCTCTGCTGAGCTGTCAAAGGGGCCCAATGTTTCCAGGGGTCTCAGAGCCTCCGCAGGGAGAGGAGGTGACACCAAGTGTGTTGTCAAGCGTAAATCCCAATGCAGAAGGCCCTCGCGAGATGGGTGTCCATATATCAAAGGTCTCACTGACTCCGGCTGCCATTTGATCTCTGCTCAGGAAATTCAAAATTCCAGGCAGATGAGGGGTGAAACTGAGAGGCCCTTAAGCCCAGCTTGTGCTAGTGATTAGGGGCAGCTGTTTCAATTCACATTCTGAAGGACTTGAACTCTGCAACCTGCCACTTTTTAGGTGGCAGGGCATGGCTCGCACAGGCCAGGGAGAAGGCAATGGCCATGGCCATGGTAATGCCAGTCCAAGACCAAGATTAGTTAAAAGTTTAAGCATGTGAATGACAAAAGGTATACAGGGTTGGAAATGTGTTATTTAACATATGATCCTCCTGCAGATCTACTTTACCTTTCTTTTGTCATGGCTAATCTCAAATTCTGCACATTAATTCAATGGAAAAGTATGTATGTTCTTTCATGATAGCACAAAAAAGTAACAACCTATTAAGTATACACACGTAAATTTGTTTCTTGACATATTCCTCTCACTAGCTGTGTGAGGACTAATGACACAGCAGGTCGATCACTCTCCTTGTAAAAGCACTGTGTTTAAGGATGTGAAATATGAAGGATAAAATGGATGAAAGATGAATTGGACAGATGGAAAAAAGAGAGAGTGAAAAAAAGGTAGGGCGCTGAGTTAAAGGGAGAGGTGTGTGACAGACACAGAAAGAATGAGGGAACGAGCAGAGAGTGGTGCAGGCACATAAACGATTAGTCCCAAACATGAGCTGACAGCTGGATCCCTGACCTTGGCTGGATTTGAGCACAACAACCCCCAGCGTTAATTTACATCCCTTCCATGCCAAGTAATTTAGACAAAATTCTTATTCCAGCAAAAAAGGAGAAGGAAGAGGCGGGGACCTGGTTCAACCCTTACTGAAAGACCTCCACAAGTCAGGGGAGTTTAGAGGCGTGGCCTAAAATGAGGTGTCGTTGGCATTATAGACAACCTTCACACCCTACAGAGTCCTTTTGGGCACAGTGACACGTTCACATTCAGCATCATATTACTAAGTGTCAATGATGTGATGCTTAGAGGTTTTAGTGGAGAGAGTCTCGCCCCCTATTTTTACTGCCATGTAAGTTGAGGGGGGTTGCCTAGCTTATTAAACAATGATCCATCTGCTCTTTAACTGACTTGGAGGTCAAACATTGGTTGTGATCAAGTCAAGGGTGAGTAGCTGACATGTCAATTGGTAGATAACTATACTAACTGTGAGAGGCACAACTTCAACACACCATTTTATTTCAAGAATACAGTCAATGTGCATGAAGAAACCCCCCCCCCCCCCCACACACACACACACACACACACACACAAACAAAACAAAACAAGACAAAACAACACCACAAAACGTGGCACCAAATGAATGTCAATACAAAAGACTGCCCAAATTTTTCCCTGAGTGACCTTTCACTTCTCTTTAACCTTTTGAACCCTCCATTCTGCCCCTACCTGTAGATAATCCTAAACTAATGAATCTCTTATCAGAGAGCAACAAGAGGAACCAGTGACCCCTTGACCTGCCTGAGCTATCTAGTAAGTGATTGTTTGAGGACACTTGTCTGAGAACCCATTCATGGATCTAAGGCTCATCACTCACATGAAACAAACTAGAACTAGCCTCAGGAATCAAGCTGCCCTGATCTGAAGACTGAAGGGCGTTAAGGGTCAAAACTACCTTAAGGTGTTTTGGATTTTGTGAAATCAGATTTATCATATTATTATCACACAGAAACAAGCAATGGTGTTCATAATTTGAACACAAAGCCTCTCTCACAATATTCTTTGCCCTCCGGCAGAGGGCAAAGAATATCAGGAGGCAGCATTTAATTGGATCAGTTATCTGGACCCCGTGAACCCTCCTTTGCTCTTCACCCAAGTGAGAGGAACCCTGTGCCAGTCTTTCTGCTGCCCTTATGTGCTGTGGGCCATGCCCTAGATTTATGGCACATTTCACACTCCGCCACCGCGCAGAGAGCCAGTGATCTGGACCTCGCACTGGGGCGTTAATTGGTCAACCTCTGCCAATAAGCAAGACAAATAACTCATGACGACAGTGTAGATGACATCTCACATTTTCTAGTGTTGTGTTCATGTGTTGTTCATTCAGCGTGTTCCTGCACCTGTCTGTATCCCACACCGAAATGTACATGTGTGGGATGTCGTTGTATTCAGAGGACCGGGGAGAAAAATAAAAGCCGGCGCTGACATGATGAGTGTGACAAGTAAGAGTACAGATACAGTACACTGTGGTGCTGTGTTCTCATTGCCAAGTAGTGGACTTACTTTGGTTTGTACAAATGGAGACAAGATTTTCTGTGACAAACCTCAACTTGTTTACAAATGTTGTCTTCCAACTCTCTCAGCTTCCCTACCTCTGTTGCGGCCATTCTTTCTGCTTTCAAAATAAACACAGAGCAGTAATTTCATGTCAAGTGAGAAAATATGACCTTTACACTGCTGTGATCAACAGTGCTACAGTACAGTCATGGCCCTGCAATTTTTTTCCAGAAAATGAAGTATTTCCATCCATCCATTTTCTTCCGCTTATCCTTTTCAGGGTCACAGGGGGGCTGGAGCCTATCCCAGCTGTCATAGGGCGAGAGGCCAGGTACACCCAGTACAGGTCGCCAGTCTGTCGCAGGGCTAAGATGGAAGGACAACAATTCACACCCATATTCACACCTAAGGGCAATTTAGAATCACCTAACCTAACCTCACTAATTGCATGTCTTTGGACTGTGGGAGGAAATCGGAGTACCCAGAAAAAAAAATCCCACGCAGACACTGTATTTCTCCCAGAAAATTATTGCAATTACACACGTTTTGTTATACACGTTTATTTCCTTTGTGTGTATTGGAACAAGTAAAGACAAAAAAGCATAGGGGGAAAAAAAGACAAAATTGATATAATTTCATGCAAAACTCCAAAAATGGGCTGGACAAAATTATTGGCACCCTCAACTTAATATTTGTTTACACACTCTTTGGAAAAAAACAACTGAAATCAATTACTTCCTATAACCATCAACAAGCTTTTTACACCTCTCAACTGGAATTTTGCAAACTACTCCAGGTAGTGCCTTCTCCCAACATCAATTTTAAGATCTCTCCACAGGTGATCAGTGGGATTTAGATCCGGACTCATTGCTGGCCACTTCAGAACTCTCAAGCGCTTTGCTTTGATCCATTTATGGGTGCTTTTTGAATATGTTTGAAGTCATTGTCCTGCTGAAAGACCCATGACCTAGGACGCAAACCCAGCTTCCTGATACTGGGCCGTACATTGTGACCCAAAATCCTTTGGTAATCTTCAGATTTCATGATGCCTTGCACACAGTCAAGGCACCCAGTGCCAGAGGCAGCAAAGCAACCTCAAAACATCTTTGAACCTTCGCCATATTTGACTGTATGCACTGGTGTTCTTTTCTTTGTAGACCTCATTCTGTTTTCAGTAAATGATAGAATGATGTGCTTTACCAAAAAGCTCCATCCCGGTGTCATCTGTCCACAAGACATTTTTCCAGAAGGATTTTGGCTTACTCACGTACATTTTGGCAAACTGCAGTCTAGCTTTTTTATATCACTGTGTCAGCAGTGGGGTCCCCCTGGGTCTCCTGCCATAGTGTTTCCTTTCATTCAAATGTCAACAGATAGTTTGTGCTGACACTGATGCACCCTAATCCTGCAAAACAGCTTGAATTTCTTTGGAACTTGATTGGGGCTGCTTATCCACCATCCGGACTATTCTGCGTTGCAACTTTTCATCAATGTTTCTCTTTCATCCACGTCCAGAGAAATTAGCTGCAGTGCCATGGGTTGTAAAGTTCTTGATTATGTTGCACACTGTGGACAAAGGAACATCAAGATCTCTGGACATGGACTTGTAACCTTGATTTTTATCTGGTTTCAGGTGTGATTTTTATAGTGATCACACCTGTTACTTGCCACAGGTGAGTTAAACGAGCACCACATGCTTGAAACAAAGTTACTTAACCAACAATCTTGAAAAGGTGCCAATAATTTTGTTCACTCCATTTCTGGAGTTTTGCATAAAATTATATCAATTTTGGCTTCTTTTTTTTTTTCTCTGTTTCTTTGTGTTGTTCCAATGCACACAAATGAAATAACCATGTCTAACAAAACATGTGTAATTGCAGTAATTTTCTGGAAGGAATACTTCATTTTCTGGAAAAATTGCAGTGGTGCCAACACTTTTCATGACTGTATAAAAACAACTCGAAAGAGTGAACCAAGCTATAAAGACGAATTGCTGAATGAGAAAGACGTCAGCCGGTGCTACTTTGTCTTCTCACACACATACACAAACACACCCCTTTGGCCAGTCCCAGCTTTTTCTAACAGAAATCCCATGTGTGTGCATTTGTGCGTGCGTGCATGTGTGTATATATGTCTGCTAATTTAAAAGTATTTCATCAGCTGATATATTGCCCACAACTTTGATTTGCTTCCTCACTCAGATGCTACAAAATTGCACCACTCTGTGTAAATATTCATGTAACGCTGTGATACACTCAATTATATTGGCAAGGTTCGACATTTCTTCAGCTTAGTTAATGCCAAATGTTAGCAGCGCACTGAGCATTAGTCCACTAACTCAGCTAAATCAAACTCTACACTAACTCTTGCAGCTCTGACATTCCTCCATATTTATTGTGTTAAGGCTAATTATTTTTTAATGTACTGTGTTGTAAACTGTTACTTCAGGAAGACCGTGTTCATATCACCCATGGGCTTGTTTATATAAACTGGTAAATTGGTTAATGACAGTAAGTCTCCTGCTCCTTATTCATTTAGTCAAAGAATGTTTGTGCAGTTGCACATGGGCAGTAAATCAAACTCACTGTAGCATTAAAGCACAGCCAAGACTCTGCCTTTTGGTTCCAATATAGACTATGTATGTGTTTGACCCTGAATGAATAAACCACACTCCACTTCAAAAGAGGTTGCCACTGAAGCTGATTTTACAATCACAAGATGTACATCACTCGATACCCTGGTGAAACTACAGTTTAGCTCAAACAAGCAACATATGTTTGGAGCTTTTATTTGTATGAACATTATGTGTATGTTGTGTGTGTGCACCCTCATAGATGTATAAGTGTGTGCATGTGTGTGTATGTTTTGAGTGCAGCGAGAGACCGGATAAACTACAAGTGAATCTAAAAATGTATCTTTTGTCTCGTTCTGGCAGTCTTGCCGCTTTTCCATTGACACCAATGTGGCAGTGACAAAAAGAGCCACTGATATAATCTTCGACCATGACAGGCATTAAAGGGCCTAATTCTGCCCGCTTCTGTATTAAGCAACTCTAAAGCTGATTTCAATTGCCAGCTCCTCAGTGGGGGGGCAGCAAGGAGGCAGACAGACAAGGGAGGAAGCAAAGAAGCAAGCACAATCTAGCTGGCAGGCAGAGTGGAGCACCCACCCTCGGCCCAGAGCCTGTAAACTCAGATTAGGGGGTGGATCAAAGCCTGGATTAAATCTGGGCCACTGGGCAAGGGCGGAGATTATGGCACCGTGGCACTGTGTGGCACTGAGGTTTGCCCTCATCACACAAATGTGGATATGTGCGTGAATACTCACACATTTTAACCCATCTGTGTGCAAGCAGAGATGCATGTGCACACAAGCCCACATATGAAGCGTATGCTGCTTAGATTCAAAAACCAAGGAGTTGATCTAAGTTTAAACCTTGATCCATTGCTCAAGAATGGCCACAGGCAAAAGGAAGACATAAGACGAGTGACACTGATGGAAGAGGAAGTGTAAAAGGCAAAGAAGGGCTTAGAAATGAATGTTAAGGGTTGACAAAAGGCAAAAAGCTCCATAACCTACACTCTCCACCCACGACACTATACAATCCCCAAAACACTCAATTTGCCTCACATGCTTTTTCTTACACAATCTTCTATACACGCAACTACAGGCACAGTCACACTCCCATCCAACAGTATCGCGCTGCTGTTGTGAAAAATAAACTCACAACAGATCTACACCGCGGCCTTGTTTCCTCCGTTCAAGTCCTAAGCACTGATTTCATCAAGTGTGTAATTCTACCCTGTATACCCTCACCGCCAGTGGGCTACCTTCATAAACAATTAATCCACCGTAAACTTCCATCTACGACATTAAAGGTGTTCATTGTTGCCTTTTCACGTGTTTTTGTCAACCTCGCTAATCAGCTTTTGCAGTTCATTAATTTGATTGTAACACTCTGCGAATGCTCTTGCAGGATTAGCGAGATGCGCCGATACAGTAGAAGCATTATTTGACCTATAATATTCACAGTAAACATAACAAACATATTTATAATATAACTACTGGCTGCTGAATAATAATAATAGACAGATCAAGAATTAGCTATAAGACTCTGAAACAGACATGCACTTGTTCATTTAACATTTAGTATGGGAAAATGCCCCCCCCCCCCCCCCCCCCCCCCCCACACACACACACTTTTTGTCACTAAGACCTCGCCTTGTTAGAGGTGAACTTCAGAAATTGTTTTGATCGCTGACTCAGTTTGTTATGTGCCTTTAGGGTCTATTTGAATTCATCCTTCCCCCAAATCTACCCACGTTCCCCTAAGGCAAAGCTCTGAATGTCTTTAAAGAAGTAATGGGGAGACGTGCCAGGGTAATGTAGTGTGCTGACTTTTCTTCAGTCCTCCTAGACTTCTCCCCATCCTGTTTATTCTCTGTTGCACCTCAGACACACACAGACACACACATGCACAAGCACACAGAACTTAAATAGTACACACACACACACACACACACACACACACACACACACACACACACACACACACACACACACACACACACACACGGAAAGTGACTGACTCTCACACATAAAAGAAGACCCTTGCATTGCTGATTTTACTTGATTAAAGTCAGAGCATTGGGGTCTTGGCTAAGCTTCGTCTGGGACAAAGAGCAATATTTGTGGGGTCCGTTCTCCCTGAAAGGCCCTCTTGTCAGGGGAGGCCCAGAGAGAGTGCTGGGGGAGCATAGACCAGCTAAAGGCCAGGCCATTTATCATAGTCCACCAAATGAAAGAACCCAAATGTCTCTTTCTTCCTCCCATCTCTTTCTCTCTTCCCATCTATCCCTGTTGGCCTACTCTCTCCTTTTTTTTTTACCGACTCTCCTTCCCCTCATCTTCTTTCCTCCCCTTTGTCCAAATCCAGTGGGAGTAGAGCAACAGCAGCTCACTGGCATTGCTTGTAACAGAGCAGAGACTTGAGGAGTTGCTTGGAACCGGGCCCCACTCATGCTGGGGCCCTGACGCTTTTTTTGTGTGTGTCATGGGGTGATTTGTCAGGCTGTGGTGGCAGAAGTCGAGCCCCTGAGGTTGAAAGGCTATGACCCCAGGAGTGCTCTGTGTATGTGAGGAGACCCGCCCCAGGCTCAGGCCATAATAGACCTGAGCCCAAAAGAATGGGCATCCAGGCAGGGACAGGGGACCACAAAGGCCTCATCTGCATACTTCAGGTAGACACACTGTGACAGGAACTGACAAGGGCGTGACAGCCTCAATGGAAGTGGGGTACGGTGGAGGAATGAGACTTGTAGAAGTGTGTGTGTGCGTGTGCGTGTGTGTGTGCGTGTGTGTGTGTGTGTGTGTGTGTGTGTGTGTGTGTGTGTGTGTGTGTGAAGTGAGTGCATGAAGATATGGTGACTGATGGGAACAAGCAGAACTTGCTACCACTCTTCTTGGCCCTGACTGAGAGTAATCAATAACAACTAATCTCTCCCAATAATAAAATACAAAATAGCAAACAATGGCTTTGTTTACCCATCTGTGTGTATACCTCCTGTGTGCCTTTGTGTAGACTGCTGGCCTGCATACAAACAGGGCAGAGGGCGCGCACACACAAATACACACACACACACAAGCACAAAGGCTGACAGCTGACACACTGCACCAGCTCCTAGCCATGCTTCCCTCCTTCCCTGCCTTTCTCTCAGCCTCTCCCTTTGTCATTAAAGAAGGAAACACTTTCTCACTCTGTTTGTTTACTGGTTCCCACCTCTCTTTGGGGAGTTAGTAACAGAAACAAAATTCGTTCTCAGCTGGCCGCCTGCCTTGTCCCTGAACACACCCCACTTCTCCTTCACTTCCACTCCTCCTCTCTCTCTCAGCATCTTCTCAGCATGGATGAGTAGATTACATATGCTTCCTTTCTGAATGAGTTCACTCGTAAATAATGGATTGAGTTATTGTGCGTTTGTATGACTCTAGGATTTTTTTTCTTCTGTTGCATGTCACAGTAGTGGTTTAGTTTGTCTCAGAGGGAGAGTTAGGGTAGGGTTTGATAAGCGCTCAGGAAAAGGGCATGTGGCTGCTTCAAGTGTTTTGTATCATGCATTTGCAAAAACACACAATGAATTCAACTTTCTGTCCAACTCCTGATGCATGCTGTATGAAGCTTCATTTAAATGCTTGGTTGAGTCATCAAACACTTTCTCCCTTCATAAAAAAACAGCAGCATTGGAAGCAGATGCTGCTTTCTATAAATACAAGATGAGAGGGTGGAGGGTGAAGGCCTCCCTGTACTGTCCTTCAAAATACTATCTGGAAACATTTATGATCCAGCAACATGAGATAGAAACACAGCGAGTGAGGAAGAGTAATGAGCAAGAAGATAAAATGAGAGGGAAAGTGTGGCATGTAAGAGAAAATAAAATCAATTCAATGCAGGGGTATAAAGAGGGAGATTTTTTTTCCTCTCCAGGGCAGGAATGCTGTAGTGATGCCAGGATGGCCAATGGCTAAGTGACAGCGACCCACCCGCTTTGTGGTCTAAGGTCACACACTGCTGTGCATCACAGACTCTGTTTCTGGGCCTGGATGCACTCAGTGAATGGGCTGCAGCCAAGGCTAAAGTCGATGCAATTATGAGGCAATTACTGTAATGATCTCCAATGAAACCTGCTATGGCATTGTTAAGGCAGGAACAAAAGGATGGGCACGTCCAATTGTTCATCAGAATGTACTCTTTTCAAATAACGCAGGATAAAACGAACGGGGGTGCGGGGTGGGGAGGGAAGATGAGAGAAAACAGGGGGACAGAAGGAAGATGATGGAGTTAGTGCTGAGAAAAGGACAGGGCTTTGACTTGTTCTCGAATTTCATTGTCAATGTTTGTGAAAGACTTTGAAACAGTGTTTAGAAAAAAGGAACAGAAGGCTCTAGAAAACAAGAAGTGTTTGGGGGGGGTTACTGGAAGATAAATTGCCTCTAAGATAAATGCATGTAGGCCAGAGAGGGCCGACCCCCACTCTATACCACCCCACTACCATGACATCAGAACAGAAGGGGAAAACATCTCCTCTTTGTGGAAGAGCGTGATTTAATTTGTACCTTCCAACAAGGGGTAAATATGTTTGGACTGTCCCGATGAGCCTGCGGTGGCCCGATTAGGTTCTCACGGGAAACTGCTCTGAGCAGGATATCAAGCCTGCTGCATTACAACTTCACTTTTTAAACTAATCTAATTTCTGGGCTCTTCTTTTCTTTCACTCCCCCCACCCCTCGCTCCATCTGTTCCTATGTTCCTCTCCTCTCGCGAGGCCGTCACTCCCTGCTGTCCATGCTCCGTGTCACTCTGACTCACGCCGTTCCCCAGGGATGATCCCTGCGACCTTCTCCATGTCTTACTGGAATTTGACGTCAAAGGTCTTGTTGCTAAGAATGGAGTTTTGTTTAGTAACAAATATGACCCTTTGCCTTTACTTGGTCTGGCACTCACCCCTTCTCTCACTCTGAGTTTATTTCACTCTCAACAAAATGTGAACGTGACTAACTTGTTCTAACACCGCTTCACTCATTTACTCTCCTTTTCTCTCTCTCTATACATCATTCTCTGTCTTTTCTTACCTTGCATCAGTGGATCTTCCTTTCTCTGCCTCTCTGCCCCCTGGTCTCGCCTCTCATCTCTCCCTGGCTATCTCATGTATTATTTCAGTCTACAGGGGCTCAGGGTGGAAATGAAATATGGCGGCCAAGCCTCAACGGGCATGCTCATATTCTGTGTAATTACCTTGGGCTGAGGACTGGGGCTCAGCTCAGTATCTATAAATCTGTGCTTCTCACTGGCCCCAGCCGCCTTTTGAAACCCTACCCAGCCGACGCATCATGGTGAGACTCTGACCCATGACCTTTCACACCGCTAGGGCTGCTGGGAGTGACCTGTGACCCTGCATTGGGCTCTCTCAGAGTCTGCTCAGTCTGACCCCTCCAAGCCTCATGACCTCCCAAGTCACAGCTGTGCCTGATCTGTCCTTAGGGGCCGGAAAAGAACATGTCAGATGGAGTTTTTTTTGGTGCTAGTGTGTGCGGGCATGCGCATGTGTGTGCTGGAGTATATATAAATGGGAGCGGGTTGTGGGTTGTGTGCATGTGTTTGTTTATGTGTCTGTATATCCTCACATATCTTTGTCTTTTGCACACGCAAAGACCCTAACAGGGGAGTGTATACACAGAGACTGGTAGGTTACCAAAACAACGTGTCTCTTCCAGCCAGGGCCATGACATGTAGACGGGCTAAGACAATCTATCAATCATGCATACAAAGGTCACAGACCCCTAATGGTGCGTCTGAAGGCAATGCTAATGTAATCTGTTAATAACATTGACATAGATTTATCACAAGATATTGATCCTGAATATACATCAAATTCACAATTATGGAAAAGTTCTCTAAAAGTAGGTGCCTGGTGGTATTGGGATTTAATGACACACATGGATTCAGGACACTGGTGTTTGCTGTCATTAGCTGTTTTGATTCTGACCTCCAGGATGTGGATGGCATTTTGATGTTTAATAACAAGTGCAGGACCTTGGCATGTCATATTTTTTTTTGCCATATTTTTTTTTCTTTCTTTTGTGAACTATTTTTCCCTCCTTCTGTACTTTTTCTTTCATCTCATGTTCCCAATCAGAGCTGGCACCGATGCCTAGAATCAAACATTCACTCTTTTCTGCCATTCTCCACCGCTCTCATCATCTCTTTCTTTACTTTTGGAGTTACAGGTCTTCTGCTCCACTGTCCCACTCCCTTCCACTGTGTCTCCTTCAGTTTGCCTCTTACTATGATCAAAAAAAGCACATGCTGGACCACTTATGTAGCACACTGTGTCTGGCCAAAGAAGAGCATTCCCCACTAGTTGTGCCTTCCCTTTCCTGCATTCACGCTCCCTGTATGCACTCTACCCCGTTGGCCTTCAGAGCCCCGTGTTCGACCAGAGAGGGGCCTCTATGACCTGCAGCTGTGTTTACTGTCAACACAGACCAGTGTTAGGACAGCTGGGAGAAGAAGAAAAGGCCAGACAGTAGTGAGCATGAGCATCAAATACACACCTAAAATCACACACAAATACCAAAAATGTACTTGTACTTGACTAAAAAAAATATATACAAACAAAAATAAGATGGAAGAATGTATTTTTTACAAATACTCTTTGTGGACTGCACACTCAAATGCAGTCAGTAATGTGAACTGTTATCAGAATTCAAAGACATTCAGGAAGCAGTGTTTGTGTGCTCATGTAATGCTGTGGCATCACTGTCACCATTTCCTGTTTCTGGCTCCTATGATGACACATTATCGGAAGGTTGTGACCTGCACAGCAGAATGATCACGGGCACCTGGTTATATTTGTTTGCACTGGCACATGTGGAAATGCCTGCTGATTTGTGAGAAAAAGCACACACCTCAGATCCTGCTTTACTTTAACCCCTCACATATACACAGAGAATGATGACAAACTGTTGCATACTCATATGCCCCCTTGCACTTATTATTTTTCCTCTCTTCCTGTACACCAGATGATTCAGTGGGACATGCCCTGGTTCACACACTCTGCATCCTGTCCCGTACTGACACACCATAATAAACAAGCATACACAGACCTCATACCAGTGCTTTAATACATTTCCCTGGGACATAGGCTTTCATGGGAGCCTGCAAACCCCACCATAGTTGTGGTATGACTCTCCCCATGTGTCCTCTCAGGACTGGAACAGAGGAAGCTCTATTAGTTAGCATCACGGGGGAAATTCCCCCTGCTAATATCAAATGCCCAATGAGTTCATCACAAATAACCTTTAAGTGACCAAATGCATGGCAACATTAATTATCTGACTAATGGGGACCAAACGTTAAAAGATACTGCCTTCAGTATGACAAAGTGAAAAGTGGCCAGTGAGAAGTAAGATAGCAAATTTCTCATGACCCAATCATTCTTATCTATATCATTTATCCCTGTGACTAACACTACAAGAGCAAGATTCTCTCCACCTAAAAAGGTATTGACACTTCCTCATTGCTATTGACATGACTTATTAGGTGTCAAGGAGTCTGTCTTCAAAGGATTATTGACAATCTGCTTTTAGTGCCACTGATGTGTTGCCACATATGCTGATGACACCATCACATTTTTTTCTCATCGTTCACTGCAGACACATATAAAACAGGGAAGCAGGCATCCATAGTTAAATGAACTTACCCTCAACACCTGTAAGTCTGACTTTTTTTTCTCACCTTTTCTTTGTATCTATACTGTCTCTGACTTTGTCCCTATGGTATGGTTTCCATGGAAACAGAGCTTGTAGAAGAAAAAAAACTGTATCGAGATTGAGTGAGTTATTTTTTTTTCTCCCAATTTCTCTCTCTCTCTCTTCTGCTCTCACTTTCTGTCTCTTGCTCCCTCTCTCATTCACTGTAAGTCAAGCAGTGTGTGGAGCGATCAATATCATTAATCAACACAACTCAACAGCACTCAGCTCTGCGGGGAGAGATGAAGAGGCACGGGGGAATGTCAACATGCCGGCCTGGAGTAGTCTTAACCAATGATACATATCACACATCACATGGATGAGAGCAGGGGCAAGAAGGGAGAGACAGAGAGGAACTAGAGAGGCAGACAGAGAGAGACAGATAACTCAGAAATGGAAGTATGCTTTCTAGGTAGAAGTGAGCGAGCAAGTGAGCAAAAGAAAGTGAGAGATTGAGGTGGCGAGATAGAGGAGTTATTACTTGGTTGTCACCTACAGTCTAGAATCCAATATGACATCAGCAGTGAAGTAGTGACGGAGGTGCAACGTTCATTTATCTGACTCACTCTGAGGTACGAGTACAGTCAATAAGTACAGTCACCATTACACCATCTACTGGAGCTGATACCAGCTTCTGAAACAAAAACAGAAGGTTGACAAATGAAAGGAGAAAACATCATAAAGTATCTTTCTAAGGTGTAAGGCCACCATGAGAAACCAGAGTAGCTTCACTGCATCTTGGCATTGGGTCTAGAAGTCTCTGGTTTTCCTTGTTCTCAGTAGAGTTCCATTCTTACAAAAGATATGTTCTCATTTGGTGTTCTGATAATGGTGGAAAAATCACCCATAGGTGTTCAGCTGGGTTAGGATCTGGTGATAGCTTGTGATTGGCATCATTTCCATTTATGTCAAACCATTCAGTGACCCCTCGTGCCCTATGGATGGAGGCACTGACCTCCTTCTTCCATCAGGATAGAAATGTGCCATCACAGGATAAAGGTGATCACTCACAACAACTTTGTATTGATTTGCAGTGACCCTTCATTCCGAGGGAACAAGTGGACCAAAACCACAATAGAGTCACTGTATTCCCTCACTGCAGGGGTCCAGGGTTCAGGTTTTTCCTTTAATTTGTCACCCAGATTAGATCGAAGATTGCTGGCATTCAGTTTTCAAATGTATGTCTGATTTGGAAATATCCTAATCTGAAATAAAACTCTTGAACCTTTAATATGTAACTGCGGTGTAATTAAAACTGTTTACTCAAGGTGAAGTCAGGTCTACCCAAAATTACTGTGTAAGAGTTTTAAGATAAGAAGCAGGGAGACAAAGGCAATGGTATCAGTAAGCAGTGCAAATAATTGTAACTAATATTAAGGAAATAATATTACTCCTGTTTCTACACATTTCCACCAAAAAAAAAACAGGTGCCAGAACCAAAGAGATACTGGCACAGCAACAAAAATTGCCGGGCTCAACGTTTTAACCACAGACATCAGTGACTATGGGAGGAGCTACCACTAGAAATTCACACAGAATTTGACACCTTGATTTTTCTGCCCACAAAATATCCTTTCACTATACTATGAAATGTTCCCAGACACATCAAAATGTAGCAGGAAGACACCAGCACCGCGTTAATGGAAACCAGGTAAAAGGAAGCACTTTCTTACAGTCACTTGCAGTGGATCAGCTCCTTTCGTAATATTGTCCTGCCACAGCCTTTAGCTGAACAGTTCCCATGAAGAACTCAAGAGGAAAGAAGGAGGTGATGTAAGTTCCAGCTGTTGTGGTCAGGATAAGATACTGTATCAGAAATTCAACTTCTATAGTTACAATAAAAGTGTTAAATGCATTTTTTTTTTTTTTGCTCATTTTTCCCTTCAGGCTCTCTTCACAGTTGTTTTATTTGTTGAATAACCTATCACAGGCTGTAACTCTACCTCACTTGCATTTCATCCCTCTTAGTGTCCGGGAGAGATAAGTACGGTGGAGCTGACAGTAGTAGTGGTCCTGTACTGCGGGCCCGGGGTGGGAGGTGAGTAGGAGGCTTGGTGTAGCCTGTTGCCAAAAACATAATCAGCAATGCTGCTGGCAACAGCACTTGCCAACTCAACTTAGAACTGCTAAACAACTCCAACAACTTTAAGGTAAAAGTTGATGTTGATTTACTCTCTACACTCATAAAGCTCCCCCATGTATTGTCTGTGTTTTGCCAATGTTCAGGTTAGTGTGAGGATCATGTTATAAATGATTCATGCTAAAACTAAGATTCAGCATTAAATCATGTTAATCTCTTCTAAACAATAAAAACAAGTATGCTACTGCAAAACCTGTTTTCAAATTAGTTTCAAATAATTCTGTAATGTCAGCACTGCTGTGTGAATCACTGGCTCTTTAGCTCAAAGCCAAGTGTTCAGATCTGTAGGATTGAGCTGTACACAGTACACATGCTCCGAGGGAGCACAGCACACCCAGGCAGATTTAGAGACTTGTTTGTTTATTTCCTATAAGTGTGCAAGACAGAATGCTTTCCCGCATTAATATTCAACATCAACTCATACACAACAAGGAAAGGAAAAGATCTAGCGCTGGAGAGAAAGAGAGGTGGAGGTATGGAGGCGGATCTTCTTGCGCTGCTGTGAGGAGGCAGATTATTTAAAGACTGATTGAGACGCCAACGTCAGATGGATTGGGAGCGTGAAGGCAATCAGTGAACAGATAAGGAGCTGTTACCTGAAGACGCAGCACTGTGCTGGCTGCTCGGGTAGTCCTCCCTGCACTGTCTGATAACAGCCTACTTTTAATGACCAGTGAAAGCTGGCAGGAGACGGACACTAAACAGATCAACCTCTCCTCCCCTCCGGCTGCGCCTGGCGCTGCTGACTAGATATACCAACCCCCCCCCCTCCTCTCATTCCATCCCACCATTCCCCTTGTAGTATCTCTCCATCCTGCCATTCCAACATCCACCTATCCCTCGAGCAATGCTATAAGCAATGCTGCCAACATACATTGCAGCCAAGAGCCATAATGCATGTAAATACAAGTGCATATTGATGTACAGATATCCACACGCTGGATGAATGAATTCACAATGCTCACATATTTTCTCTGGATTCTTTTTCTACATGTAACCATTAGACTTACAGAATTCATAAAACAAGGCACACATAAATGCACTTTATACACACAATAATCTACACAAAAGCATTCTACTAAACCTCTTCACTTTAAAGGTAGGCACTTCTTGCGCTTGCTCCGTCTTGGTGGATTACAATTAGCCAGGGATTCTCCTGCAGGGCATAAATGTGTTGCTTTCAGATACAGGGATCCATTTGACTCTAATGTAATTATTGTATGGAGGCCTGGTGCCCTCGTCAGCCGAAGATTAAGGGCGCTCTCGCCCACCACTTGCTTTCACCTTTGGCTCCTCAGCTGAAACCATGCTAAGAGTCTTACTCATTCTGCTTCGTCTTCCCTATCTCTCTTGCTCTTTCTCACTCTCTCTCTGCATCTCTTTCCAAGCTCTCTTCCAATAACATAACCCTGCCCCACACTTCTGCCTTTGTCTATTTGCTCTCAGCCTCCAGGCCAAGTAAGCCGATAGGCTGTCAGGGGTCAGCTGGCTGTGAGTGATTGGCTTAATGGGCAAGGCCAGAGCCTCTGCCTGGGAGCCAATGAGGAACAGCCGCCTGGCCTGTACCCCCTTGTTGACCTCCGCTAGCCCACAGCAACAATGACACACCTCTGCAAACACAGCCTGCGGTGGGAGCACGGGTAGCTGCCAACAAGGGTAGCCCCCCCCCCCCCCCCCCCCCCCCCCCCCCACATATACACACACACACACACACACACACACACACACCAATACCACCACCAGCACACACACACACACACACACACACACACACACACACACACAGACAGACATGCAAAATCACACAACTCCTCACACACAAATACACACGCTATGAGATTATAGATTTGGCTGCCAAGTGAGGATCCCTCATATCTCTGCCACCTTTCCATTTTCCATTTCTCTGTGTCCTTATCCCTCTCTTTCTTTCATTCCCTCTGTCTTATTCTTTGCCCATCGCCCCCACATCCTAACTCTGTCTTTGTGAAACACAGTTCTGACATCAAAGTGGCAGAAATATTAATCCTACCAGAAGTATCCACTCCCAGTGTAGGGATCAAGAACCAGGTCGAGGATAGGTGGAGGGGAGGGGGGCATGACAGGAGACAGAAGTGTGTGTGTGTGTGTGTGTGTGTGTGTGTGGGGGGGGGGGGGGGGGGGGGGGGGGTAGACAGAAAGACAGAAGAAATGGATGGGGGTGTAAAGTGGCATATTTTTAAGCTTGAGTGGGAAGCCCCTACACAACAATTATGGATCACTAATCTTTAAGTACAAAACAGGTCTCACACATTATGGGTTTCTACCTTTCAATTAGCATAATCACATAAAATAATGCCATAGAAATGTGAGGAACACATGATTTCTAAAATAATGGACAACAAGTTAAAAAAAAATACTAATAATAATAAACATCAATGGGTTTTGTTACTTTGTAATGGAGTGTCAAGAATTAATTTTAATGAAGATTCTTGTTTCACAATTCAATAAATGCAGTTTTTATAATTTTCTAAATCACTACAGTCCCCACTCTCCTTTCAGCTCCTTACATTGTCTTACAGACAAAATATTTCACTCCTTAACTTGTCTTTGAAAAGAAGTCATTGTCCTGTTACAGCATGTGAGATAGTGAAACACAACAACAGCGACACCTGTGACTACACACTCACACATAGTGAATACCATGCCATAATTGGCCTAAGAGACATCAGACTACTGACTCAGGATTCAGCATGTAAAGAGTAGGCATACGTGTTAATGAGCACAAGAGACACATGAAATGGCACAATAGTAATCACATGATTAAACAAATACCACTATGGTAAAAATTAAAGTAAATAAGAACACTGTAAGTGCAATCACATTTTAGGCAGCACTAAACCCATTTGTAATTTGCATGAGCTCGCAGCACTGAAGTTCATTAAACTAAACATCAAGTAATACCACACTTAGCCTCAGGGAAAACACATGGTTGGCCAGTGTGTGTAAAGAAAGGCATTACACTAAGTGTCAAAATAATATCTCTACCTCGTCCTTTCTTTCGTTTAGACAGACCTTGTGTAAACAGAGAAGGAACGGGTATTGCTCCTCGCATGTGGTTTAATTGCCCTGTGTGCAACTGTCGGTCTGAGTGTGCAAAAGGCGTACACAACAGGCACTAATGTTTACAAAATATCACAGAGGTGACAAAGCTCCGGCGCCGCAATACATGTGAAACATTTTATAAAGTTTTCAGTATGTGATGATCTTGCGTGTTCTGTAGACGGCTTTGCAAAAGTATTTTAAAATCCGAATAACAATGTCAACTAACCAGTCATTAGAGCTGAAGAGGTCAGTGAGACATTCTTTCATTTTGCATTCTGAAGCATGAAAGGCTGTGTGTCATTGAACTTGCTGGAATTTAAGATTTTCTAAAGCATATCCAAAATATGTAATAAGGAATAAATGTGTAATTTAAAAGGAATGCATGTCTGGTCTATTTTTCAGCACTGTCACTGCTCCCAGAGTATGATTAGATCTTAATAGAAGATATAAAAAATTTATTTAAAAAAAAAAAAAAAGGAAAATCTGAGAAAGATGTTTATAGATTTTAGGACTGTAAAGCAGTGTCAAAATCTGTATATGATCAAAACCTTTTCCACAAAACTGACATTAACCACTGTGTGCTTGCTTGCATCAAAAATGGACTGTGACAACTTGGCAAGAATGCAAGAGTAAATCAAGAGTATGTTATCCAAGATTTACACACACACACACACACACACACACACACACACACACACACACACACACACACACACACACACACACACACACACACACACACACACACACACACACACACAAAGTCATAAGTCAGAACAACCCACCATGGAGACCTGATCATGCAGTTCATTTTCAACTCAGTAGAACCCCAATTAGGAGTGTTGACTGGCACTGGCTGTACATTAAAGCCCGAAGCCTGATCAAGACTGACTTTTACGGGCCTATGCTAATACCAATATCTATCTATCTATCTAAACACACGAGGTTGCTGTGCAGCGTCTGTGCTGCAGACTCTGGTGAGAGCACTGTAAAGAATCAACTTGTGTGATGCCAGAGCTTGTGTGATGACACAATTTAAAAAAAGAAAAAGAAGATCCCATTGCTGCTTATCACAAAGCATATGTCGATACTTATATGTGCGATAAGCTGATATTGCGCTAATGTAACACATACTACACCAAACACCCACAGGAAAGCACATGAATGACTACAAAACTTATATTACTGTGATATTACCTATTTTTCTGTTGTATGTCCAACCAATTTATGCTGTGAGAAGCCCTACCTCCCAGCATAAATTCTGCAAATATGTGTGTAGACCATGTATATAATAGCACCCCCCCCCCCCCTTATGTAGAACCTCTTCTCTACAAAATAGTACGAAGTACCCTCTCTCACTTCTTCTACCAAATACCCCGCTCTCCTGAAGTGATTTAAACACAATGTCTTGTCCACATAAGCATAATTATTAAAACAAATACTGCTCATTGAGTCGCAGAAAAGCTAAACACAATTAGCTGTTTTTGTTGGAATTGCTGCACGAGATTAGTTGGATCCATAAAATGTTTACTCATCGTGGTGCCAGTGAAGCTGCAATGCATTAAAACCTACACACAAAACCAAAAGGACAAATAAACCCCTTGTATGGTAAACAACCAAGTAGGACAGAATGGACCAAACACAGTAAACAATGCCTGAATAGCACTTAGCTCAAGGTTTTGAAATATTGTGAAATCATGTGTTTTCAGTTAGAAATTGGATGTGTGGCGTAGATTATATTTGTTTTTTTTTGGGGGGGGGTAAGCCTGCTTTGGCATCAATGTAGTGCGTCTGTGTTTATGTACCTTAATATGTTTATTTACTGACATAAAGATGTTTCCAATTTGATAATAAATGCACTGCTCAGATCATCATACAATATTTTATGTAGAAAAAAGAATTACAGGAAAAAGAAAAAAAAAAACGGATCCAGTGCCCAGTAATACAATTTGCTATTTCAGTGTGGCTGACTGATGATTGGCCATGATTGACCATGGGTTGCTGGATTGAGAAGATCAGAGACGTTTGGATGTGAAGTAATAAAAGATGGCTGGCTTTCTGAATGAACAGGGAATCGCGGATGTGTTAGGACTGACAGAGCAAAAAGTAACTCATCCTCAAATCCACTTCACTATGAATGTTTCTACAAGACAAGCTAAGTTTTCACTTGGCAGAGAGTCCCCCCCCCCAACTCTATTGGTCATAAAAAGACAGAAAGAGATTTGTCTCTTTTTCCCTCCTCAAGGTACAAAGAAGGTAACGACATAAACAATTTAAAGGACAACTCTTTGGGGTTTGTGTCACTGTTTATGGTGTGTCAACAGCAGACAGGGGAGTGCTCTGTGGCTAGTATACATGAGTATCTCACAACGCAGCTCTGTATTATAAATTTCAGCAAAAGAAAAGTTATGGACTGAGCTCCTGAGTGCATGGTTAAATGTGGCCGTATCAAATGCATGGGAATACATTCCCCACCAAGAAATGTGACAACAGCAAATGGCTTAACAGATTTTTCTTCTGAGCTAGAGGGGCCAATAACTGTCACTTTAGTTTAGGCCCACAGACTTTCAGCTCCCTGTGTTTGGTCAGTAATTTGTAGAGGGGAACTCCATATTATGGTGTTTTGTAATACAGAGATAATCCTCCCAGACCTGGTCTGCTGCTCTGACTGTGAACAGGTCCCCGAGGGGTCCTGCTGTGTTTCACTGAAAGACACCTGTGTGCATATTAGGGGGAGGTAGTAGATGGCTAAAGGTTGTTAGTATGAGGTATACCTGTTGTGCTGGGTTTTTGGTTAAAGGTAAAAGGTGGGTTAAGTTTGTGGGGTCTCGTGTCCCTCAGCTCTTTCTAGTTCCCTTTACTGGTTTTGGCATTTATTAGGCTTTATGCTGTGCACTGGATCTTTATTGGGATTTATACTATGGAGTGACCCAGACTGGATATCAGCCTTAGGAAACTAAAAACTGCTCCCTTGGTCTTTTACCACTACTAACGACTTACTTTACTGTTTTTCAGAGAATACTGGGTACAATGATACCCTGTCAAAATAAAAATCACAAGATATAAAATGTTAAGTCTGAAGAGTCAGAGAAACAAAACAAACAACAGCAATAACTGGAGCATGTTTTGTGTGGAGGTCATTTCATACTGTATTATGGATTAAACGTCAAACTGGAGATTTTTTTTTCTCCCTTTGTTCCTGTAGCCAGAAAGTTCACAATCACTCGCGTTTGTGTTCTGTCATTTTTATTCTGCTCATGTGCAAATGTGAAAAATGAAATGATATGAAAAAGCAAAGAGAAAGAAAAACAAACACCAAGGATGAGAAGCAGGCGGAAGCCCGTAAAGCCTGGTGACCCGGGTCAACCCTCTCAGATACACATCACTAAGAGGGACTATAAAAGTTCAAGAGGAGGTGTCTCTGTCGATCCAGAGAAAATAAACCCAAGCCTGACTATACAAGGACATCAGCATGAAACACACGGAGGCCCAGGCTGAGTAACAACAACAAGGACAAAATCTACATCCATCATTCAAGGGTAGATACAGTGCGTCTTACATGGAGGAACACAATTTGCCCATATAGCTTTGCAGTCACACACATTTACAAGCACATGTGCACACATAACATTCAGTCACTCCACACACATTGGAGGAAGCATGTTTGCACTGGGATTTTAGAGCGTGAGGTGTTCAGGTCCTACTGCATGTTCCTAAGATGTTAGCCATAATAAGAGGTTAACCAGACATGACTTCACTTTCATTTACAGAGCATATATCAGTGTACTTCATGCTCTACACACCTAAACCAATATCCATACACACACAGGCCAAAATAGTGCATATTAAAAATGATATGACCAGATCTGTATACAAAAACCACAGGGACTCCTCCATACAGCCAGCATAAATAACAAACAACATAGGCTGTTCATCATCACTTATTGGTGTATGTACATGCCGTGGGTTTGCCGGACCATGATTGGTCGGTACATTCATCAATCTGATAGTGATCAGTCCCATATAGGGGAGATTAATCATTAGCTCTGCAGGGGCAAATGCATGGCACGGCAGATAGTGATTATTGATGGGTTAATCCCAAGTCCATGGTTTTGCATTCAGGCAACAGCCTCAGGGTCTATCATGCAAAAAAAATTTTTTTTATCGCTTTCCTATTACGGCATGTTGGTAATATGCGGAGAGTTAATGCAGCAGAGGGGAAATTAGGACAATTATGGTTAATGCACCACATTCATATCAATATACTAGTGCAGTTACCTGAAGCAGAGTACGAATATGCAATTTTCAATACACTATAAGAAGGATTAAGACATTTCCTGGTTCACTATAATATGACAGTGTCACTGATGGGAAAGTAGAATCCTATCACTATCCTCTCAGTTTCTTATTTAATCTTTTTCTCTCTCCAACCTTCCTTTCCTTTCTCTCGCTCCCTTTCTCCCTCCTGAAAGTGATGTTTTGCAGAAGTGCTTTTAAAAGCCCCTGAGGGTAAATAGTGCTCGAAAAGTAAACAGAAATGAGCTGACCTTGCCAGAGTTTTGGCTCTTGACAGCAGAGCTGCTTTAAGACTTCAAGCAGCAAGGGTCACAACTATAAACAAATCCATTCCAATGCCAGCAATACATACATACAGAGGGAAAGCAAACAAGTTCCTGCCAAAGGAACGTAATTAATGAAAACTCAAGAGAGATAATATGAAAGAAAAGGAGAAAAGGATAGAGCCAGTGAAAAAAAAATATAGAAGATAAGGTGGGGGGGGGGGTCTTCTCATGGTTAAGGAGTGTTACTAGTGGAGAAATGCAGAAGGAGGAGGAGGAGGAGGAGGAGATGAAGCAATAACACTGCAGAGAACAGGGTGAAAAATTCCTCACCAGTATATTTAAAGCCGGATGTGAGTCACCTCACCTGGCATCTGTTTTGGTTTAGCCAAAAGGTCAAAGGTCATGGCTCTTAGGTTCTGAGCAGCTCAACTTGCATACAGTACACAAAGAAATCTTAGCAGCTTTAACATTATATGGTACAACTGAGCATCTTGAATCATTTTAGTAACTTGTACGGCCTGTTTCACTGGTTATTTTATTCAACCCCAGGATCTAGTTTTTGGCCAAGGATGAACAACAACGAGGACACAATGAGGAAATAACCCAAACCCAAATGCATCAGGACTAATGTCATTAGGAAATTAAGAACCAAACCTACAACACTGTCTCTCTTCATCTATCTGACCTTGTCTCAACTGCTTGTTTATCCCCTACTGAGGAAGACAGGGTGTCAGCTTCAACAAAAGGCAGAGGATCATGTCCACAACTCATTATTGACCTACAGCACATTTGTGCATGTAAAGAAAACAAAAAAACCCACCATATTCATATTGCTAGACCCATGGTCACTAACAGGTCAACAAAATAATTTTCTGACAATTCTTCTTCTTCTGTTTTGTGTTGGAGTTACAAATATTATTGCTTTTCTTCAATCTTAAATAGAACAAAGACATAAACAATGAGTGAACTAATTAAATTTGGTATGATTAATATGTATACAATATGTTTGCGACTCTTGGGCTTAAATGTCATAAGCAAAAGTGCTTAAAAGTTACAAATGAGGATGAAACATCATCCTTATTTTTAAGCACTTAAAAGGGTGTTTGGGTATTGCTCCAAAATGAGAGCACAGGTCAAAAGGTGACTATGAAAACCAGGAAGCGAAACACCTGGCAATGTAATTGCTGAGGCACTGACAGATGTGTGTCCTTACCAAAACTTCAACGATGCGTTAAATTCCTGTTATTCTATTGGACAGGAGAATGCCATCAAAAATGCATCTCATTTAATACATTTCAGTAAGTAAAAGTGGACCTTCTTCATTTTTAGATCTATCTCTACCTGTGCTACAGTCCTAGGAGAATCCACTATTGCCAGTGTTGGATGCCCTGGATCGGGGCAGTCTACAGATTGTGGTGTGTGTCTCCTCGGGGCAGTGTTTGTCATGTCGGAGAATCTTGTTATATACTCCAAGTTCCTCAGCCCTGTGATAAGTCATCGTTATAGCTGGCCAACCTGGCAAGCCAGTGATAAGGGAGCCATGTTCAATCACAACGCCAGCCAATATTTCAAATTCCATATTGTTTGCCTGCGGTCGAAGTTCCCTCCCTCCAGCCTACACACACACACACACACACACACACACACACATAAAGGACACCTTTTCTATTTTCATCTGCTTCTGTCTCTGCTGCTGTAACCCGCTCACTGTCTTTCTGTCTGTCTGTCTCTCTGCCATCAGGGAATGCAAGGATGAGTGGTGTCTGTACCACGTTAGAACAGAGTAGGTTATGTTAACAGAGTGCAGAACCTGTCACGCCAGCTCAACATGTCCTTTACTGAGGAGAAAGAAGGATGATTCACAAGAAAAAAACAAAAAAACACACACACAGCTCAAGCTCAACTTTCTAAATATATGCACAAGCTCAGAAGTAAAAGTTATTTGTTTCACAATCATTATACAGAAGACACATCAAACCCATGCTGTAATAAAATCACAATCACGAATCAATAGGACATGAGACCCAAAAGGTAAATATCTTTGTCACAAAAGAAGCAAAGATATCCCCCACCCACTAAGTGCTTTGTAATCCACATTAAGTGAAGAAGGTTGCTTCTCTGAACTTAGACTGTGAGGACATGTGAGCATGCTCACAGGCCTTGTATAAACACTCCTACACACAGGCCCTCCTCTGTTTAGTGGTTTCGAGGCTCCATCGTGAAGCCTACCAATAAAGAGGCATCAGGTGGGGTCTGGCCACATCTGGCGTGGCAGGAAGAGGTCTCCACTTGCTCTCATGAGCATCATCCACAGCAACACCGTGTCCTCTAAACTTCTTGTGAGCGCACTTCCTCTGTGTAACTCTTGGAAAAAATAAATAAATTAAAAAAAAAAAAAAAAAAGAAAAGCTGATGGGCTCAGCTTGGGAAAGCAATGGCTCCCGCGGCTGTGTTTATACAGCTTTAAGAGAAGGCAGTTTAGCAGGTGCATGACGATGTAAGTACAACCGCAATCCACCACTAAGAGGATTAAAAGCTAGGATGATATCTTTCTAGTAAATAACATTTTTCTGGAAAGAAAATACAGCAATAATGGAGCTCTTCTCATTCCCCTGGCTTCATCCTCTTTGCATTGGAAGACAAAAAGTAAGTGAGAAGGGGGGAGAGAATGAGTTTATATTGGCTGAAGAAAAAAAAAAACAGGTGTTAAGCCTCTCCAAACTGGTCTGTGTAATGGGGTTCTGTTTGGAGGGTGTGGAACCGGCGGATAAACGGCATGCTGGTCGATATATTTGCCTCTTTCTACTCTATAATCCCAACAGCGTTACTCAAAGAGTATGCATTATAGGCATCAGAAGCATCTCAAACATATACTAACTTCTCTCACATAGCTCCATTCAGGGACAAGCTAAGCTCCTGTGCTATATCGCCTTCCAAACTGGCAGGGATATGATACTCATAGCTAAGTAAATGGAGATGAATCATTGAGACAGAATTTCCATCATCTGAATGGGCCCTAGAATCATCACTGGAGCTTTTCTATGCTGACAAGTGTTGCCAGTGCCAGAAAATGCCATTATTTATCCCCATTTAAGCTGCTGCTTTACGTTTGGTTGTGTTACAGACACCCAGCCATGGAAAAGTGATCTCAGACTCTGTGGTCAATAGAGAGGTTATCTGCCTCTCACAGCGGGGCTGAAGTTACTCGTATCATAACAGTAGAACACCTGGCCCGAGTCTAACATGTATCCACTTTGGCCTGTGATTCTTCTTGGGCCTCTCTCTTTCATTTTGCTTTTAATTTCTTAATTCCTTCAGAGCACTGCCCCGTGACTACCTGGGGGTCCTTCTTCTCTTACCCGCTCATAAAGCAAAAAGCAGTGGGTGTTTACACCTGCCAGGCCCCACTCAAAGCCTTGGGGTGGAGTTAGTGAACTGCCCACTCTCTCCTCCCCGCTCCTCCCTCTCCTATAGGAAACAATCAGCCTGTTGCGAAGGCATCAATGGCTCTCCCAGCTGGAGTTTCCCTTTGGTTATTGAGTGCAGATAGGACGCCACTGCGCATTTGTGTGTGTGAGTGTGTGCATGTGCACAACCACTGTTGTGATGAGCGCTGCTCAAAACACACTCCAAAACCCAAGTGGATGGGTGGGGCAGTGGACTCTTTTCCACCTCATATCACACAATGCAGCCAATTCTGTTGCCTGCTGAAGTGGAGAGAGAAGGAGGGTAAAGTCCTGGTCTTGAGTGGGTATGAACCCCTAGATCAGTGACCCAGTAGGACAATAGGGCCTCTCACAAGCAGACCCCTTCACCAACCCTCCAGCACAACTAAGTTAATCCCCTGAGCTGACCATCTTACCATTAGCACTGAAGTACTGAGTCAGCCTAATTGCGTACCAAAAAAGGCATGTTTCAAGTAGCAGCCAACCACTAGCAGAGCGACACACAAGTGCAACGTTGTTAGTGCTCTGATTTGTATTTGCAACTCAAATGGTTTTGTTTTGTTTTTACAAATAAAAAACACACATAAAATCTGTCATTCTTGTTGGTAAGATATAAATTAGTCTGGGGTCAGGCAGTTTTCTTCATATTCTGATTGTCCTATATCCGTATATTCCGTCTAGGGGTGGGATACGTTTGAAGGGCACCCTTAGAGCAGAATTATCCACACTCTGTAATGCATTCTGTGTGGTATAATAGAAAACACACAACAGGATGGACAAACTTTATTTCCCGCTTCATGAAGAGAATGACTAAGCTAGACTAGGTTATAGGCTACACCAACAGGACAGCCCTGGTCACATGAATGATTCAGCCTACTGACAACAAAAGTAGATGTTTCATGGTATCAAGTTTGCCTGGTTCTTCTTTCTTTAACCTTTTTGTTTTTTAAACTTCAGGCCTATATTTCTACTAACTCGTTCAATCAGTTTACTGTTTCACTTCCACTCTCCGCCATGCCCTTTTTTTTTCACAGACAAACGCGCCCAGTGGGGGAGGCAAAAAAAAAAAGTTGAGTAGAGGAACGATAACTAGTGCCCCTCCAAACACACAGTTACATTAAGCTCCAATTTAAAGTCAAATCAAAACACAGAAAGACCCTCGTTCTGTTCTCTCTCATGTTAAGATGGTGATGGATCATTGCAGCTGTTCCCCACACGTGCATTCATTTCAGAGAGGGCAGAGCATGAACTCGTGCTTGTGTTGCACACGTGTGCCCAGACATATTTAAGTCGCAGTAGTTGATTATATGTGAAAATGCTGGTATGAAAGACTTTCAAGGTAAAATACATTTAATATAAATTTAATATGAATCTGATAATAATGATAATGCTGATTTAATGCATTATTAGGAAAATGAGCTAAAAAAATTATCTTGATTGGCAAACTATTGCTGAGCTCTTTGTCCGTGTACCTGTTCTACACAGGCTCATACATATCAATAACACGTTTTTGCACCCATTTCTGTGCCGCGCTTTTTTTTCTTAGACACATTGCTGTAGTACTTTATCATGAATAAGGAAACAGTATCCATATAAAGAGAAAAGTAAGGGGAAAAACATTACATTTAGAAAAGCAATAATCTTATCAAATCCACGGAGGGCCATTACAAGACATCAGAACCTCTGCCAGCAGGGATACAGTTCGTACCAAGAGATCAGAAATCTTCTACTCTAGCCAAAGGGAAAAATTCAAAACAGTGCTGCTGGGCTTTTTTTCAGTTTTAAAGAAAGCTAAAATTACTGCAGAAACTTTCCGAAACTCAAATGTAGTCAGAACTTGCTCTGCAAGGAAATGATCACAATGAAAAATGTAACTTTAGCACCTCCTCATTCTGAAAACCGCTGCATGATTTTCATCAGCATCACCTACTACTTCAGCCTGAATGAGATAATACTCAAATGGAAAGTAGATAAAGTTATCAAGAGTAGATGAATGCTATTAGAACAGCTATTAACTGTTATTTTGTCTTTGTACTTTTGTGTTAAATACATAATATGTCTGTTACAATTTTGATAAAGTGTATGAATTTCTATGATCAGTCATCAAAAATGAACACTATTTGAACATGCTTACAAAAAAAACCTTAAACACTGATCCAAAGGTCACCAGCCACTGCTTGACCCATACTAGTTAACATTTATCAGTTATTCTTCTACATAAAGGTTGGTGCTTATTTCAGATTAGCCGTGTGAAACAGCACAACAAAGTGTACCCTTTTCCTCCCCTCTCATGCACCCTCTTAGCCCTTCTCCCTCCTACTCCTTTACCTTCCAGACTGACACAGTGCAGCGCTTTTATCCCAAAGGTTTCAAAGGTTCTCTTCTCCCTGAATACAAAACACTACTGCCTCTTGAACTTTTGATGGTGGCTGAAAAGCAAAAGAAAGTCAGAAACACTCTCTATAAAGACATCACAGGCAGGGTTCAGGTGTAGTTCACCTGAACTCCATCCATATTCAAAAGGTTTTCCTCTTCCTCCCTCTAGCTAGCTTTTCCTGTCTGCCTATTGCTACTGATGAGAGAAAGCCCTATTCAAAGGCTCAAAAACACATGACAGAGATGTGGCTATCTGGAAGATGGTCAGTAAAAGGAGCTTACGCAGAAAAGGCGAGCCAAAGGCCTGAAGGCCTCAGTGAAAACACAGTAATCAGCACCTTGTCTTCTTTCGTTCTTAACTAATTATCTAAGGAAGCAGAAGATAAAAGTAATATGGATGGACTCTATGCATGAAGTCTCTCCATTTGTCAGTGCTTTTGAGGCTGAGAGCCAAAGCTAGTAGGAAAGGATAATGTTTAGGGTCTTAGGATAAGCCATTGATTACGGTTTCCCATGTACTTTAATCAGCCTGTACTGACACTTTACCACTGCCAGAGAAGGACACCCCATTGTCTTGGAGATAGAAAACACAGAGTTTAGGGGGTCCATATGCCACACTAATTGTTTATTGACTGTTCACAGCAAGGAGGAAGATAATTAGGGTCATTAACTAGTGTAACTAAGCAGACACAAGTTGTCAATTCCAGATCCCACCAGGCTTGTTTGCTCTATTGTAACAAGCTGTGTAGGATAACCGGTGTCTTTCCATGGGAAAACAGCTGGAGAAAGCATGGAAACACTTCTTTTCTGTTTTTATTATTCCTCCGCCTCCTCTGTCCTTCCTCCTTCTTCTCATTCCTTTTTTTTTTCGTTGTTTATTTTTCCTCCTACGGAGAGGGTCATATGCATCCCCTCATCGCCCATCACATACTTTTTACTCCTTTTTTTTTGCCTCCGTTTCACTTTAGATGTTGACATGAAAACAAACATACTTGCACACAGTTCCATGTGAAATGTGAGGGGGATGATAAAAATGCACTTCATACACGCTGGTCCGGGGATATGATCCCAGGGGGGGTTAAAGAATATAACTTCGGTGTTAAAGGATGACGTGATTTGCCTATACACGAGGGCTGCTATCACATCTCAGTGCAATTAAACACTCCTAAACATAAAATGTTCTCACCCCTTCTCACCCTCACGGCAACTCTGCGAGCAATCCGTGTAACAATATGGAAAAGTTCAGCAAAGGAGGTGCCTGCGAATTTGGAGAGAAGAAAAAAACTCATCACCACCTCATCAGCCTTGGATAAACAACTTTTTGCCGTGTTTTGGAATTCTAGAACAGGCTGCTCTGATGCCTTGATAACCTTGAGTTTTGAGGTCAAGGCAGTCATGAAATAGCTCAAGAGCAAAATCCTCCATTGTGGTGTTTTGCCTCATTCCCCTGCCATGTGCTTTAGATAATTATTTTTAGCTTTTTGCCATAATGTCAAGTAGGAATTTATCAAATTAGCCGGTATGTATTATTTAAATGTTGACCAATCTCTAAATACAAAACTCAACTAAAAGCAAAAAAGCTCTTTTATGGGGAAATTCATTCCAGTTGCAACCATGCAATTTCATGAGGAATGATAGAAATGAAACATGTGTAAAGTGGCCTTTTAGGTTCACCTTTTCAGTCTATGTTTCACATGACAAGGGATTCCACTTCAAAGATAATGAGAAATAGTTCTACAGGCACATTTTCAATTAAGAAAAAACAGCATGTTTGGATTTTCACTGGTGGAATTTGTATTAAGCGGGTGTCGAGGAGGTGTTGAAAGGGTTCAAGGGAAGCTGGCTTTGCAAGGACGGCAGAGGGGTCCTGAGGCTCACAAGCATGTGGGCAAAACCATCAGTTACTCCCAGATGCTATCAGGTCACAACGGCAGCTATGCCTGAACTCCCCAGGGACACACAAACACACAGCTGGAGAAGGCATTAGGACAGAACTTGAACCACAACCAGAAGGAATAGGCTATAGGGGATTTTCAGCTGTGTGTCAAATGTGTGCTAGTGAGACTAAATACAGTATGTGGGCGAGTGAGAGACCATAAGGAGTGAATAGTATTGCTTGTTTCTGCCTGTGTTTATGTATTTCCATGCTCATCCGTGTATGTTGCTCCATGTAGCTGTGGCCGTGTGCTTGTAAAATTTTCTCTCTGTCTGTATTTAGCCTGGATTATATTTTCCGGGGGAGCACAGATGAAACAACTGCGGGGATGCAGCTTTTAACTTTTGTGACACAACACAGATGCTTTGCTAAAGAAAGAAAAAAGTTAAAAAAGAAAAAAGAGAAAGACACTTTTCTACTTACTGTAAACCCTGTAGCTTCCTTCCATGGTTGTGCAGAAATGAGACTTGTGAATTTGCATAACCGCAAAGGGCAATCAATGGAAGAGGGGCTCTTTGTTAGGAACTGTCAACAAAAGCAGGGGCAACAGGCCTGGAGCCCCCATGTCAAAAGTGCTTATTTGGGGTGCCACTCGGACATGACAGGGCCTCAAGGAGAGGGACTCGGGGTTAAACTGCTAACAACATCAAATGTCACCCCGGGCCTGCTTTACTACAGAAGACATGCAAAGTGGCTTACATCAACCACTGTCACCAAGGTTATGTCATGTATTTCACTGACTCACTCAAAACTTCTGAAGCCGTTTCCTGTTACAAATCGAGTGAATTTGCATTTAAAATGACGTGTAAGTATTTAAAACACTTTACTTTAAAATTTACTGCTCGATAAACAAAATACTGGAAATATATTTTGGTCATGATATCAAATTCATTTATAACACTTATGTGTAATAAACCAGACTTGTGTATTAGTCAGGCAGCTGACAAAATGTTGATGTTTCCTAACAGTGTGTCTCCCTGTTCTCTGTTTCTTCCCTTCCCTAATTCTTAAATAATGCCACTCATTCATGGATGGCTTTTTCATCCATTATGGATCAATACCATATTTGATTTTGTTTGTTCTGTGCCAAGTGTCAATGTGCACAAGTCAAAGGGAAGCAGCCCTTTGTTTCATCCCGTTAATAAACACGAAAGCATTTAATATTTAATTTCTTCTACCGAAGGGCCTCTGAGACGTCACTGTGTTTAACACCCGGTGTCTGCGAAGCTCCTCGCGTTTTCTGTCTTTCTCTCTCCATTCCCTTTCTGTCTTTTGGGTTTGTTTGCAACTGAGGCGTCTGCTCAGGACTGTGTTCTGTAACTTATTTAACAAGGGTTCATTCTCTTGAAAGCAGTTCTACCCGCAGGACCGACACAGGCTTTGACTCGACTTTGTGTACGTCTATTAATAAATTAGCTATTCTGTCACAATCTGAAGAAAAGATTCAATTATTCACAAAATGCAATGCATAATTCCATCAACCATGTTTTAAGCAGGGCTATGAATATTTTTAGCCATTTTACTTTGGATAATTAAAGCAGTAAATCTCTTTGTGAGGCACATACCAGCCTTTACTAAGTCTATGGTTCACGTTACAATGAAAAAAAAAGAAAAAAAAAGAAAAAAACAATACAAATTTTCTGTTATGTTGAAGCCAGCATTAATCAACAGCTTCAGGTATGAATATGCAAGCAGCGGTTTAGTTAACATCTCTTATCGGAATATAAATCACTCATTTATTGGCAATCTTTCAGCTGTGGAGGATGGGAACAGGCAGGCAAGAGCAAAGGGGTGAAGGAAAGAAATAGAAACATATTGAAAGGGTGAGGATTTTGGAGAGGGTGTGAGAGTTAGAAAGACAAAGGATTTTGAGTTTATGTATATGCGTGTGTGTGTGTGTGTGTGTGTGTATGTGTGTGTGCGCGCCTGTATGTTAGATAGAGCCATGGATAGGGGGATCAGTTTACCACAGCAAGTGTGTCCGCTGGCTCTTTTACACTCGATTTGGGGATACTGCATTAATTTGGGGAAACATGCATCTCCCTCTTTCTCTCTGCCTCTCTCTTTCTCACACCTCCAGATGAAGACTCACAGCTCACAGCTCCTCTGCCATATGTCTCAGCTGAGACAAAAGTGCCTCTTAGGGTTTTTCTCACAGTATTTTTCTCCAGTCACACGGTTTGCCCCTGGTCGCTACACTAACCCAATTAACAGGAAGCCCATAGCTCCCCCAGGTCAGATAAAGACACCCCCTCCTCTCCTCTACTCTCCTCTCCTCTCTAACACACACACACAGTGTCACAAAAACCCCTCCACTGTACTCTCTGCTGCCTCTGCTGACCTTTCCGATCCTTACAACAAAGCTGCTCACCATCCGCTTACACTTATATGTTCAGTAACAATGCTAAAGGAAACAACAACTGGATCAGTGATGTATAGGTCTATAGGGATGTGGCAGTAGACACTGTAACCTGTCTGATAAACACTGGGAACATCCATCAGAGAATGGTTTGAATGTCTGTTCAAGTAACTCAGGAGAAATTTCAGAAGTCCCCCCAAAAAATATGAAATCATGAATAACTAGACAGGCTGGGACACTAAATAGTGTTTAGAATCTTTGAGAAAGAGGTCAGTTGTACTCTGGTAACCCCAACGGCAACCAGTCAAGCAGCATGTGACCAAAACATCCTGGTGTGACGACAAGAGAGAGGGCAAGGGAGGGAGAGGGAGAGAGGAAGAGAGAGAGACAGAGATAGAGAGAGAGAGACAGAGAGAGAGAGAGAAAGAGAGAGAGAGAGAAAGAGAGAGACAGAGAGAGAGAGAGAGAGAGAGACAGAGAGAGAGAGAGAGAGAGAGAGACAGAGAGAGAGAGGGAACAGAGACTGAGAAAACAGGATGACTTCTAAAGCCACAAACACATCAATCAACTCATTGCCCATCCTCCCTCCTACACACACACACACACACACACACACACACACACACACACACACACACACACACACACACACACACACACACACACACACACACACACACACACTTCCACCCTGGCTGTCTCAATTAACCCATGGTTAATCTTGGACCTCCCGTAGCAACTTCTAAAAGGGATCCGGGTAGAACGGGAGATGGTATCTGCCAGGAAGATTACAGTGCGACAGGCAGATCAAAGAGGGCCGGACTTTGGGCCCCAGCGATTAGCGGTAATTAAATAAAGTATGTCTGTTTAAACTTCATTAGCAGCTGGGCGTTTGCTCCACCAGAGTGGGCACAACTCAACCGTCCTTAATTAAAAGATAATCCACAGGATCGCCCCTAATCTCCTTCCAAAATATGCTCTCCTCTCCACCCATGACAGAGGTTTTCAGTCTGCTACTACTACAGAACAGGCCGGTGGGTTAAGGTGAGCATTAAAGCTGCCAACAGACTGAATAGCAGCCAGGCAAGTGGGTTGCTCTTCGCTCCACTCCACAACCCCCCGACCTGGAGAAGAGTAGAGACGAAAAAAACCTGCCCCCGATAACATCAATTTAGCATGCTATTATCTCCAATGGTGGAAAACTACACTCTGGCAAAGTCTGACATAAATCTTGGAGAGCTGGGGGGACATTGAATATGCATGAGCTGAAACAGATATGACACTGCTGGCACATTAATATTCTTGTCACTGGAGGTTTTCAAACTTTCAAGTCGATGACTTGAGCGAATCCAGTCTGGAGTTTCCATAAAACAGGGCAAAAGAATATTATACATAATTAAAGACCTACAAGCTTCTGAACTCTGAGGGCGTAAAGAGAGAAAGAGAAAAAGAGAAATGTGTTGCTGTAGATTCCATAGAATTTAGATGAATCCACAGTTTGAATAAGGGTGGAGGGATACGACTGTGTGGATCAAATAAATTCTCTATCAGTGTCAGTTTCTTGATATTCAGGGCCAAGGAGCACATGCTCGACACTAACGTATTTCATAAAAATAATGTGTGCGTGGGAGCGCTCAATATGCTGCCACATGAAAGAAAGACAAGCTATTTTAAAAACTGGGCACACATGCAGTTTAGTTGTCAAAGTCACTTAGACACATGCAAGAAAGAGAGCAAAGAGGACTGATGGTTAGATTGCAGCTTTGTTCTGCAAATGAGCGGATATTGATCCCTAAGTTGTGATAATTACATGGTCATGGCTCTTGGGCTAGAAATCTCCAAAGCTCTTATTTACATCACTCACAAAATGCAAATTAACAGTTGGACCGTCCATGGCCCAGTTCTCTTCTCCTCATTTGGTTTCCTTTGCCTACTGCTAAGTACCCATGTCATATACCCTTTCCATCAAATTCTTGCTTACTCTGTAATCTGTGGTCATTTTGGAATCATTTTATTTCCTAATCATGAATTTGGGAATTATATGTTCCAGCTCTCTGTTTATATTTATGTCTATAAATTGTCGGGCCTAGAGCTATCCAAAACAAACTGTTCTTCCTGCTGTTTCCCTGGTTGCTCTCCTTCAAACTGTTTACTCACCCACCCACCCCACCCTCTTTTCCTACCCCCAAGAATACCTTCACTTAAGAGAAGACGAGGCGTGTGGGCCATCTCCACCAACAAAACACCGTATTAAACTCAGATGTGCAACCACTTTCCAAGAAAACACGTCGTTACCCTCTTTCTCTCTGTTCATTACAGGAGGTAAAGAAAGAGATCCTCTCAAAACAATATGCTATCTTCAGAGTGATCAGACACGCTCTGGGGTTTGAAACAAACTGTGTGAATGATTCTGCTCTGGTCTGCTGGCTAAGGAAAGGACCGCGGGGCCTGGTCGTGAAACAGTGATCCAGGCCACAGTCTGTGCTGCTTGCCAGAGTCAGAATGAGATTAGATTGAGCAACAAGCATAACCACCACAAACACATACCTATGGGATGCGCTCAGTCTATGCATTTAGTAGCCTCTACAACACCGCAGCCAACATTTATAAACTATTTAGTTATTTAAGAATGATAATGACTTCAAGTTAGGGCAGATTTAACAGACAATTTGACAGTGAAACTGTTGTTCTGGTCAAGCTGCAGGGTTTTCTGAGGATCAACCAGAAACAAGAGGCTAGGAAAAAATGAATGAGACCCCTTTGTAGATATACTGGCGGTCTTTTCTCAGTGTCTAGTCAGGGTTGAAAATTTGTTCCAAAATGAAAGTTGAACCGACGTCACGGATGTTACCTCAATGTCAGGTCGAGGTACCTCTTCAAAATCGTCTGGATGTCCCTGTTGGACTTTTTTGAAAAAGAAAGTTTGCGTGCCAGAACTGTTTTCTACCATCTCTTTATTGATTCGAAAGAAACAAAATTAAAACATTTCTTGATAAAAAAGAAGGGGGGGGGGGGGCACCTCAGTGGTGAATCAATCTTGCACCTCGTACTTTCAGGGTCTCTCCTGAACCTACTGAGCTAACTGACTCCGCATTCAGTTTAAAGTATTCCCGAGTTTATGATCCTGACACTGAGGACAGAGAGGGGCAAAACGTGAGAGTCGGAAGCGTTAAATAGCTTTGTTGTTGTAGTGTTATTTATTTGAGACAAACAAAAAAATCCAAAGATAAATTCATCAAATCTTCCAAAATTGTATTTAGTTGAGGGCATTGTTGAAAAATGCAATAGCCAGTGTCCATTTTATTTTGGTAATGTGGCTCTGTTGCTATTGATGTAGGAGACTCTTAAAGTCCTGGCCTGTTAGTCTACACCCAATGAGGGACATAAATTATGAAATTACACTATATGCATATTGCATAAACACAATAAACAGCACTGTATGTACAGGAACACATTACTTTAAAAGGTGGCAGTTAATCACAGTACACGTGGCAGCACAGAAATCCAGAATGTAGATAATGGATAAGCAGTGATGTGGAACTGGAATATAATACTCAACTTTCAATTGATTTACAAAAGACTTCAGCTCTCCTTCTGCTATTAAACAATAAATAACCACCTGCTGGACAATATATAATCTAATCCTCTGAACACACTGATGCTGCACTCACAGCTGTCAGAACCTCCCAGTTACTTTTTCAAGGAAACAATGCTCTGACCTCTTCATCATACAATTGCAGCAGCAGTGATTACAGAGATGAGGTTCCCTCAGTTGTAGTGGCAACAGCAGGAGTCTAATAGTAGAAAAGGAGAATGGAGTGTGAAGGAGTGCATATGGAGGTGAGAGAGATTACATCGGCAGCATTGTTAACAGACATATTTCATAAATTGATCCAGCTCACATAACAAAGCTGGGAGGCAGACACATAACCTGACCTTCACCAGTCTCTTTAAGCAGACCAACAATAAATAAATAAAACTTTGCTCCTTTGACAGCTGCTATCCGTAAGCCTGAGCCAGCCACAACCAGGCTAGACCCCTCTTTACCACTCTTCTTTTGCTTCCTCCCATCATCTCCCCTCTTTTCATCGCTTTTGCAGAGTATCTGTGCACCTTCGGGTTATTCATCATTTGCCATAATATATCCCTTCTCTGCTCTCTCTGCCCCCCCCCCCCCCCCCCCCCCCCCCCCCCCCCTCTGCCCCCTTCCCAATCCACATTCCTTCCACCAACAAATTCATTTTGCCCTTGACAGGACCCGGCCTGTATTGCCACACTGGACACCCTGTGTGCAGCTACTTCTGTGACACTGGGCGACAGGCATTTTAAGTCTGCCCATTCCCAACTGGACGGAGTTTTAGATAGAGGACTCAGTCTGGTGGAGAGGGAGGAAGAAGGGTAGGGATAGTAGTGAAGGGAGGAGGGAGGGCAGTGAAGACTTGTGCAAGGACAGCACAGCCTTGTCACACCATTACAACTGACTGTGGTTATATCGCCGTCTCCCTCCTGAAGGTGTTTTTCAGCTGCAGCTGATAAAAAGCCCCTGGGCAAGGTGCTTAGGTCAGGTCTTCAAACACAAGGGGTAATCTATCCCGCCTCTCTGGCTCTTCCTGGCCGATGCCACCGCTCTCATTTCCCCACTCGTTGCCTTAATTTGGCGGCAAGGCCAGATCCTGTTGGTGTCAGCGAGCTTAGTGAATGGGCAAATGTCACGGAGTTGCAATGGCACAGGGAATTGTCAAGCACCTTGTATAGTACATGGCAGCTGCACAGGAAGATAATAGATTAATTTCATGAGTGTCTGAGCCCTACAGGACAATTGCTTTTTCTTTCACCCATCTCATTCTTGCTGGATTGTCGTCTCACACTGATAACACACATCTACCATACATACTGTAAACACATTTTCCTGTGAATACGCACACAATCCCACCAGCTTGCCTTCTTTTCTCTCTGAATTTATTTGGTGACACACATTTCTCATTTTTTTTTTTTTTTTTACATGGTAGAGGTTAGAATGTGTGGTACAGTGAGCACGAAGAAGGAAATTCTGCAGCGATGTGTGGTTCTTGAAACAGTCTCTCCACGTGGACTAGTGCTAGATCTCCAACACATCATCCAGTTTTCACCATTATCACCCACCCTACCTCCTCTACTCACCATTACAGCCCACAACAACTTCACCTGCAGAAGAAGCCATATGAAAAACACCACCAAACTGGGAGAAATAGTAATATATGCTGAAGACAGTGGTAAGATTAAAGAGCAGTTGATCTCACACAGAAAGACTGGGCAAAGAGATATATGAGGTCATGGACTGCTAGACAAATTGCCTGCTCTTTACATAAGTATATGCTCCCAACCAGAGTTGGGAGACCCGAGTACACTGTATTATCTCAGGGACTTGTTTATACACACAGTAGATTGCAATTAGGCAGGCTGACAGTCCCTCTGTACTACAGTGCAAGCATTTACAAAGACATGCGGGGAAAAAGAGAAAACATACATTTTACATTTCTTACAAAAGTATTCCTGTCTGCAGATACATCATATTAAAAAAATTTCTTGTTACAAATATAACATAGCACAAACTATCACTCGGATGCTCGGCCTCGTTTGACCTCTGGAAGTTTGAAACCAGCCCATCTTGTGTCTTGTTGTGGAAGTGCATGTCAAACCAGCGCCTCTGAGGTCATCTTTAATGCATTTCACTGGGTTGCTATGACGCTGCTCAGCTCCAGTGAAGAACACCAGTTTGCTTCTGGAATGATACTGTCGAGCCAGGGCATTTTCGCGGGCACTGTGCTTTTGGCCTCGCTCCACAACCCGCAGCGGTACACACTCAATCTGCACTTCAATGAAATCTTTTCATGCCATTAGAAAAGAAATGATTTTTTTTTTTTTTCCTGACTGCATCACAAAGGAGGACAAGAACAATGAAAGCATTGGGTTGCTGCAGCTCTCAATTGAGACATACTGCTGAAATGCACAGCATTATTATGAGGGCATGCCGCTTGTTGTCGAGTCGTCTCAGAATGATCCACATAGTTAGCATTACTGATCCCGCTGCTTCCCGATAGTAAATATCAGGAATTCCGGGCCGCCAACTAAGAGATCCCTCGCTAGCCAGCAGACATTAGCATTTATGATGTCAGCACACTGCACAAAGGGGAGGCAGAGAAAGCGTGGACAAGCGAGACACTCTGGACTGTTGTTTTGGATAAGCATAGAAATTCTTTGCATTTAGGAGTCATTCAGATACACACAGAGCTGAATGAAGCAATAAATTACTCACCCTGTTGCACAAATTAAAGAATCAGTAAATTACATCATATCAACAGTTTGGATATTTGTTTAATTTTACTATTTAGTTGTAATGTGAGCCACAAAAATTCATTACTCAGTAGATTAGTTCAAGCCTGTTTAGCCACACTAATAGAGCATGTCTAAGAAAGCCAGTCCTTTACCAGCCCCCATGGTATATTTGTCTGCTGGGTGTTAGCATGGCTGCTCTGAATGCTAACTAGCTACTAGACAGCCCGCCTGCATCTGAGGTTGAGAGGGACTTCACCCGATCCATCCTACAAGTGACAGAGTCAGAACCAGGAAAAATGAGCAAGACAAAGGTCTATTCAGGTTTGGGCCCATGTAAAGACTTACCCACCCCCCTCTTAAAATGCAAAAAAAAGAGGGCAAAAGAAGGGGAGCAAAACTAAGAGAGCAATAAAAAGAAAGAAAGAAAAGCAAGAGACCGGATTTATTGGATACCACTGCACAAATCAAATTCGATGTTGAATGACAGCTGGCTGCCACCAGAGTATTCTTCTTAATCTTTCTTTCTAAAGTACTTTTTAGTTTTCTGTGGCTGAGTAAAGAGGCTTGTCTTCATGTGCATGCTTCTATGTGCGTATGCATGTGCATGTGCGATTGTGGGGGTTGCTTTGCCTCAGGGCGTCCTAACAATCTCTGCAGGCAGTATTGATCCTTGTTACATTGGACCCCGAGCAGTTACTGTTATTGTTGTGGCGTTCCTGCTGAGCTGAGTGGAAACCAAATAGTTTTTGAAAACAAAAACAGCCCCTAAACATTCAGACAAATGAATCAGCTGAGGGAGACTGGTCTTCATACTAATATCACATATTACGCTTTTATTCTGTGAGATACTATAAAGTCACAGTCCCTCACTGCAGGCAGGTAACTGTGCCCTTTAACTAAAACTTTAAACTGTCTTAACATTGTTTGTTTTTTATATTTCTACAGTTCTTAAACAGGAACAAGCCAAAAACAGACAAAAAGAAAACCAAAAACTCCAGTATACAGCTGGAATTGAAAACACTCTTCTACTCTATTGCACTGTGTTGTCTGAACTGCTGTTGAGGTCAAACTCACAGGTGCGGCACCACATCCTGAGCATTCGTATTTGGAATCATTTCTGGTCACCTGAAGATAATCGGACACTGCCAGCCTTCACCTCAGGTCTTTGACAGATATTGTTCCTCAGCAGACATTAAATCTGCAGCGCCGGGATGTTTGCTAAAAGGGGGATCTGGGTCAAGGGTCGGTGAGCCCTTTCCTTTGGCCCCCACACGCCAGATGGCACCTAAAGGTTTCTCAGGCTGTCAGAGTGCTTTCTCTCTCTCTCTCTCTTTCTCCCTTGCTCTCTCACTCCCGCTTACTTCCCACCGCCCCACTTCACTCCCTAACTCATCTCGCATTGTCACTCTATGTCTCCCCCACTCCCACTCTTTTACTCCCTGACAACCTACCCATTTTCTCGTCTCACCCTCAGGCCCCAGGTTCACAGGACTTCACCCCTCCTCATCATCCTCTCTCTGCAGAGATTTTGCTTCTTTGCTGGCAGTGGGAGATTCCAATACGGCGTACAATACAGGAAAGGGAGCCTGAGCAGACATTGGGAAACGGTTTTTAATTCCCAGTCAAATACCTACAGTTATGTTTGGGAAGCGCTGCTAGCAGTGGCATTATTATCCACTAATTACTGCATTTTGCAGGATTTTTCACGTTTTCTTTTTTTAACCCCTACTTCATTTCCCCTTCCTCCCTTCCATTTTGTTTAGCAAATAACTTTTTATAATCCTCATTGAATCAATTTTCTGTGTCAAAATGAATAAATTAGCTTGCTTTATTTTGGAATAAACCATTAATACAGGAATGGCTGGTAATTAATTTCCTGTAATTGCCCCACTGGGATTGGTGTCAGTTACACCCACTCCATGAAAATGCTGTGTATTAGCTTAAACATGGCTCTTACTGAGCCTCTGTGTGATTTGGGTACCAGCTATAGTAAAAAAGAGCACTGACTTTGGGGCGGGGGGGAGGAATACTGTGGGGTGAGTACAGATATGTTTGATGTAGTCAGTATTTAGTGGCAGAAAAAATTGAAGAACCACATACATGTCCAAATTAAGTCTAGGAATTATATAAATATATATTTTAAGGGATGGCAACCAATGTATGATTTGTATGTTATCAATTCTACTTCAGAATATTAGATGTAGTTAATACTTGAACTTAAGCCTAAGCCTGAGCTTATAGTATTGCTGCTTGTAGTAATAACTCTTTGTACATAACTCTCTTGAAAATGCTTCTTTAGTTGTAATACCCACACCAGGCTGTTTAACATCTCTAATTTGTCATTTCTAGGGGATGGCTGGGGAAGCAGACTGAATTGCCTTCTCTGGGCTAAGCTTCTTATGTTCACTTGTACATATTGAAGGATTTGTGTGAGTGAACTCAGTGGGTCCAGGTAAAGTAGTCCCACTCCACTGGCTGTGTAAACAAAGGATATGAGGGAGCCGCTGCCTTGTAGCCTCTCTCAGCAAGAGTCTGTGGCTCAAACTTTGTACTTTAAGACATAGAGACAGCACATTAACATCCGTCTCCCCAGCAGCCTGATTTAGGAGTCTTCTTCGACAGGTTCCCTCTGTACCCAGTGCCCCCGTTCAGTAGCAGAACCTGGCTTTCCTGCAGTGTCACGGCAAGGTGACAGAATGTTGGCTGGTAAGTGTGTCACCCTGGCTGAGGTTGGGGCACACTGGCACAGTGGGAGTGTTTCTATTCCCCTTCTCCATCTTTCTCTTCCACTTTCTCCCTCTCTCACTTTTACTCCCACCACAACAGCACACTTGAAACCAGGGCATGCCCCCAGTGAACAGCAGAATAGGCAGCTGCCACCAGTGGGCCTGGAAGGGCCTGACTTTAAAGAAATTTGGAGAAATAGCTGTAAACCTTTTCCCCACAAAAAAAAAAAGAAAGAAAAAAAGTCAGTGCCCCTATTTTCCTATTTGAGATGAAGTGGTGATAAATGCAGTGAGGGAGGGCAGTGGTTATAGAGTCTGCCAAAACACAGACAGATCCTTCCCCCAGGTCAGGAACCATTGGGAATGGGCAGGATACTGAATCATAGGCCTACTCAAGGTTCCATTGTCAGCCGTTTTTGATGTGAAAAACACACATTTTCATACACATGTTCTGTGTTTGTGCATAATCTGAAGACAGACACACAAAAACTGCACAGATTTAAATTCATTTATGGAAGAGCATTTCTAGATGTATGTCTTTGTCTGATGTCAACTGACATGCAACTGACTCAGCATAAGATTTATATTTGCTGTAATTTTATCGTGCATTGTGAAAGTGGTTTAAAAAGAGCAGGATCCTCAGAGTAAATAGGCAAAATCTTCAAGCGGTTCAAGGAAATGCCCCCGTTAAAAAGCAACGCATCTCCCCACATTCCTTTTTCTCTCCATTACTTTGTGGGAGCATTATTCACAGCTGTAAAACTAGCACACGGTCATCTGCTCTTCTGTGTCACAAACCAGTGATGCTGCTCAGCAACACAGTTGAGGAAGAGGACAGTGCAACTGCCTGAAAGCTGAGGAAATATTATAAACCAAAAATACCAAAATGCTAAGTGAAACCAGAGTTGCCTGAATACAATAAAATAAGAACTTAACGACACAACACTTTTTGAAGGTTTTTCTTTTTTTTTTTCCCCCCCGGGATAAAAAAAAAAGAAAAAAAAAAGATTGAAAGACTGCTTTGTTCACATTTCATTCTCCCTCTTGGTGACACATCGGTCACAGAACGACTGCACACTTGTGGTGTACTGGGTTACATATTCAATTTTTTTGCACAGCCAAACAAAGAGAGGTGCAGACCTGTTCTTCTCAGTTGTACACTTCAAAGACACTGAGAGTGATGAGGAGATAATGCATCTAAGATGTGTCTTGTTGGACATCTACCTTCAAACATTTAAACAGAGACACTCCATCAGGATCTGAAGTTGAGAAATACGGTGACGTCTAAAGTGAATCGATACCTTGGGTGTGCAGTGGTGGCCGTCTGCCAAAGAGAACGGCACAACCAATGAGTCTTCTTTGGGACATCAATTCTGAGTAGTGAGACCACCATAAGGTGGGGATAATTACTCACAGTGCATAGTATCTAAATCTGGACCATACTACCATGTCCTTTATTTGTATATATAAGGAACACTTATTTCTTTTTCCTTCTTCTCTCTGGCTTTATATAAATATATATAAAAACAGGGTTTCTATGTTATCATTGATAAATACAAAAATATAGCAAGACTCTGAAATGTAAGGTTTTAGAGGTCTCATTTATATTAGTTCTGAATGACCTCAGAACAATTTTGTGAACTCTCCTGAAAGTCTGAGACATAAATCCAGCATGGTGGTAATCGAGATAAGGAAACAGAGAGCAGGAGTGTGAGATCTCTAAGTCATGTTAAAGCGGCGGGGTTGGGCACTGTCATGGCAATGTGTCTGAGAGGGCTTCAGCCTTTGGCTCCTTGCGCATTTTAACACCCCATAAATCACTCTCCCAGCTCAGCCCTGCATTACGTGAATGATATATTTTATTTACACTATAGAGGAAAACACATATGGTCCTTATTAATCATCTCCCACCTTTAATAATGAGTCAACTTCCACTCATTCATCACCACTTCCAAAGCCATGCCTGCAGAGAAATACATGGGGGGAAGAAGTAGGAAAAACAAACATGGTTGGCTAACAAGGTAGCTGTTTGAGGAAGAATATGTAAAATGTTTCAAAATGCGATTGTCACATTCTTAAAGCATTAGAAGCCAATACTCTAATGTGCTAGAGCGTGCAGATTTTAGCCTAGGGGATTTTCGCTATTTAGTTTGTCACTCTTTGAGAGTAAAATACCTAGATGACAGGAGAACTTTTCTGCTCACTGACATGTTTATACAAGCTTGCTTCAGCACCATTACTCACATCTCACTTGTCTCTCTTAGAAGTCTTCTCTAATGATCGAGCAGAAGCATAACCACAGCCCTATGACATGGGTGTCACAGAAATCTGCTACATTTGCCAATGTGGCTGCATTACTGTCAAAGCTCATCAAAATGAGGCATTTAAAATTTCAACCTTTTTCCACCCCCTCACACTCTAGAAAAGATATGCACTAAATGATAGCTTATTTCTCATCTTTGTGCTTAAAATAGATTTTTTTTTTTTTTCCTGTTGTTAGGAGTCAAGTTAGATACAGTAAAACATTTGAGTGATTCCTCATGTTTTGAGTGAAGAGAAAGCAATCCGTCTTAACAGGAGTCTTAGAAAGTTGTACTTTACTGTGTTCGGGGTCTTTGGAACTATTCCAAGTCACACAACAGAGGGCAAGAAAGCTGTTATACAGCCATATTCCCCGCTGTGGGAAATATAATATGACAATAAGATAATAAGTGACAGCAGACAACTGTAACTAAATTCTTATATGAGGGAACATAAAGGATTTGCCACGTGAGCAGCTGGAGAGAAATCAGTGGCAGCACATAGTGGTGGTACTACTGCAGGGGTATTGGTGTTTGATGATGTCTGCATGGTACATTTCTGGAAGTAAAAACAGAACCAGGCATCAACCTACTTCAGTAACACAGATAGTATGCCTCTAGGAGACAAAAACAAAATGAGACAACCATACCCGCTAAGAGTTTCCGCTTATGCCTACTTTGTGTGCATTTTCCAACAATGCATAATCACATTCGAACCACTCTTCTGTGCTTATTTTTATTTCTTATTATTTACTTCTTTATCTTGATTGGCCAGGTTTATATAAAGCCTATATTGATAATCACTAATGCTCTATTTATTCCTCGTTTCCGTGGGGACCACAGATAAAAAGCTTCAGTCATAAGTAAGTAAATGTGTAGATGGTGGCTTTGAAAGTGTGTAAATACAAAAAAAAAAAAACAAAAAAAAACCTAAACTGAAAAGAAAGGAAAGGAAATAGCTGTCTTTGCTTTATTTTATAATATGTATCTGTGTAATGGCTTACATCTCCTCAGCACTGAGGATATGTTTGTGCTTAATGAACTGAGAAAAAGGTCATTACTAAGCAGCAAAATAAATTTTTGACAGTGCTATAGCTATCATAAATTGAGTGGGGAAAAAATAATAGGAAAAAGATTTAACACTGGGTCCTAGTAATGTGCTCAAAAGAGGTTAACTGCTGTATTTAGTAACAAGTAAATGCTCCTCCTCCCATTAAAAGCATTGGCCTCTTTTATAGTATAGCTTTAGTAAATCCTCACATCTTGATACTGGCTACACATTATTAAACATAATTTTATGTAGTAGCATATAAACAATGGCCGCCTCAGTAATTAAAGGGATTTTGCCTATAGCTCTGTGATATAAAACTACAAAATAACATAAATTTGAAAAAGGAGACCATTTTGAATGAAATGCCAAGTTTAATGATGTGTTGTGGGTAGCATCGTTTCATCCTGCAGGTCTTTTCCAAGTTAACTACATCAATACAACCCAGTTCTGTCCACATAAAAACTTATCTTTTTGGCCAAATCCCATTCTCGCCTCCTCGTGACACAGATTCAATAAATTACTGTTAACAAATACTTGTCTCCTCTGATTTTCTGTATTCCCTGACATTTTTACTCCCTTTCTGAACCAATGATATATCAAAATCTATGAGCCCATAATCCCATTAATAAAGCTCTCCTGTCCATGCTACAGTTATTTTCACCTAATCTTCTCTTCCAAGTTTGTCTGCTCTCTTTTTTCTCCCTCTCTCACACTTTGTTTCTCTCTATGTCCCTTGGCTGACCCCAGTGAACATTTTCCCCTTGCAAGGTTGAGAGAAATTCAGATTAATGCCAAACATAATGCACACCGTGGGTTTCACATATGACGGGAGCAGTTGATGGCATGATCAAGGGTGGTTGAGGCTGACTGACCAAGCCAGCCATCTTCACTTGGTGTGGGACGTATCCCTTTACTGCCTTGCAGACTGACAATGTGCCCCACACTGCCACAGTCCTGTTGAATTATAATTGCTTCCAAAATATTTAAGTGAATCTTTTCAAGCAACTCTGGAAAAAGTAAGAATGCAAAGCATTTATAATGAAGTCACAAAAATGCAACTAAAAAAGTTGCATATACATAATTCTGACAGACAAAGAGATGCAAACTAGTTTGCCCTGGTTTTATAAATGCAGAAAAAAAAAATAAGGTGACCCAGAATGATCCACATAACAATATTCCAGCCAGTTACCACCAGGGGTGTTTGTACTCGTGCACAGGACAGGGTAGAGGGAAACAGGAAAGATTGGGGTGAAAGAGCAGCTGGAGCGACAAGGAGAGTAAATCTAGTACATTCTTATGTGGTGAACTCCACAACATAATCAAATTGTCTAGAAAGAGAGACGGCTGAGAAACAGCTAAAGAGTACTGTAGAAGGGCAGGAAAAAAAAATGAAAAAGATGTTTTTACTGCTGTGTTTGCATTGATGACGTTTCATACTATGATGTTTGTTTGCTTCAGTCATGAGACGAAAGCAAAGGAAATCCTTGTCTTTTGGTCCAGTTCTTGCATGTGCTAGACAGTTACAATTTACATCCATGAATATTTGGAGAATTTATGAAGGACCACTGATGGCAGGGGTATATTTGCATTGCTGTATCAGTGTGTACTGAGCTTACATAAAACAAGCACACACGGAGAAAAAAAAAAAGCTACTCAAGGGGGAAAAACACTGTAATATATATTATTACCAAGGGCAGTGCAGTGGTACTGTGGTTAGCACTGTTGCTTCACAACAAGAAGGTCCTGGGTTCAAATCTGGGCTGGGGGCTTTCTCTGTGAAATTTGCATGTTCTCTCCATGCTTGTGTGAGTTCTTTCTGGGTACTACAGCTTCCTCCCACGCTCTATAAATATGAGTGGCTTAGCTTAATTGGTGACTTTAAATTAGCTGCAGGTATAGGATATGAGAGTGAATGGTTGTCTGCCTCTCACCCCATCACAGCTGGGATGGGGGAAGAAGATGGACAGTGTGTGCTATGTGCTTAAATGCATATTAATTCTATTTAATATTCCTTATGTTGTTATATTTATGGTTAATCTCTGTTTGTGAGCCATCACATGTGCTCCTGCTTGAGTATTATTTATTTATTTATTTTTTTGCTGTTTTGTACAGAGTGTATCTTTGTAAACAAAACTTAACATAAAACTTACTATTACCCCATCCTGCCGGCTCCCTCCTCTGCCCAACAGGACCTCATGCCCTCAGAATACATTCACACAGTAAAAGACAGAATAGACGAGAGCAGCAAAACAGCAGGAGAAAGTCAGGCACTTTTCTTTTGTTTGTTTTAAATGGCTGTAGCTTTTGGGGGGCACTGGCTGAACAGTCTATACTTTTAACTTTTACTTGTGTCCTGATGAACATAGAAAAGACCAATAATTTTAAGGGGAGGGATTCATAATGATTTCGTTCTCTACAAAGGATGCCATTACTTAGACAACTGTGCAATTCTATCCTATTGTTCAAAGTCACATATATAGAAGCTGTAATGGGTGATATTCTAAAGCACATCTAATGTAACGTTCTTTATCTTGCTGCATGACTTTTATCTTACGAATCAGTATGTTTTTGGAACTACATTGTTGTGTGTATTTTACATCTTATGTCAGTAGAAGTTATGGATATGAATGCATCTGTCACCAAATCAGTATTACAGGGGTTTGAACGTGCATGTAATATGAGCTGCTAACCAAATATTTAGTTTGATTTAAAAAAAAAAAAAAAAAAAAAAAAAGGGTAAAAAAGGGTAAGAAAGCATCTAAATCAATCAGGTATTTGTTTTTTCTCATCAAATGCAATGAAGGGTTGCAGTCCCCCTGCGTAAACTACCCATGTATATGTCAGAACTGCTGGAACGCAGCAAAATTTATTTTCTTATTCCAAAGACCCAAGGAATTACATTAATTGGAGGAAACATTCTGAGTTGTTAAATTCTCCGGTGGACCCTTGGTTGCAGATTTGTCAGCAGGCGTGCCGGACAATAAAATGGAAGCATTGATGGAGTAAGTGAAAAGTTTAATGTGGCTCTCACTTGGCTGCATAATGTGTCGTGACCGATGAAACATTTCCCAGTGGTTCACACGGCTTTCTGTCAGCACTGATGTAAAAGCCCTGGAGGCAGGGACCTGGGTCTGCCCTTTAAACTGGCGCCTCACTCTTTCAATTTGGCCCTCACCGCAAAGGAAGAAAAAAGCAAGATGGAGAGAACAACGGGAGTACAGAACAAATACAAAAATCTGTTCCTAAGTTTGAGGGTCACGGTAAATGAGGATCACAGGGTGAAATGAGCAACAACTATGTTAACAGAACAGACTGTGATAATCTCAACTTGTATATTAGTAAAACTTGAGGTATGAGAAAATGATCTGTTAACATGAAACCAGTTATGTGTGCTGCCTGGTAAAAAATGCAATACAAAATTATGCTCATAGTTACAGAAAAAAAGTTTTGTTTTAAAATAGCAATGACATAATTAGATATACAACAGAGAATAACTTCCAATTATCCAACTGTAAGATAAATAAAAGAGTTAATAAGGATAAGAGCATGCCCAGAAGTGTTTTAATATATATAAACATAATAAACAGTTGCCTAGTGATTTCTTCTGTTCATGATAATGAGATCTTAACAAGATATGACATGAGAGGTCCATATTTAAACATTTGTATTGTGTGACAGTCCTTATCTTCCACCTATTCAACATATCCTATATTAACAATTCATTTTTGACATTGGATCCACTGGACATAAGTGACTCACTGCTATATTCATTAGATTTGAACAGACATCATCCAGTCACAGCCACAATGGAGGAAAAAGATGCTTTACATGAAAATCTAATAGGCAATTTACATTTACATTTCTACTGTCCCTGCTACGAATGGATTTAATAGAGCAAGGGCTTGCTTTTAATACCTCCATGCTGTCTCCATACCACCTCTTTATCTATTCCCCTTCTGCATCACCCTTTTCAACCCCCTGTGTCTCCCACAAGAGCTTTTATCCTCACCTTTAAGGGTGCCCAATCAACGGTGGGCTCGGCATAGCTTCTATGTCGATCACACAGAGGCAACCAGAAGCCCAAACAAAGGCCATTCATTAAAATATCTCCAACAGGAAGCTCAGGGGTTCAAACTACTACATTAGCCTCGCTGCTAAAACACAGCAGAGATCAAACCTTCAGAATACAACAGAGAGATTTAGGTGCCTTATTTTACAAATCTGAGGACTCCAGCAAGGAGAATGTCTCAGGCCTTTTGCATTCAGCCGGCAGACAGACAGACTGGCCTTTTGGGTCAGAACACCGATGAAGGTGTTAGGTAAAATCAGTGCAAAAGCATCTGTTCAGAACAATGAGTGGGTGGTCAAATGTAGCCTTTGATGGCTGACTGTGGCACAGTCCCATCAAACAAATCCCGGTCCCCTTTATTAACATGACTGCTAATGATAGCAGCTCACCTCGGTCTGGAGCCTTTCAATTGAACACTGTGGTATCGCTCAGTGCCAGCATGTTAAAAGGCCAGTGTGCACTTTAAAGGTATGGCTGTCCGTCATCTAAAAAGTCTGTCATCATAGGGATATAAGATGATGAGATGTCAAGGTGTCAAAAGTAGTTCTCCTGGATGACAATGTGGTTAACTAGCTTGTCCAAACTTTTAATAGCAAGTTCATGAAGAGGTCGACAGAAATTCAATACATTTTTAAAATTATTTTCTTTCTATTTCATATATGTATGTATGTATGTATATATGTACGTAGGTATAACATATCTTTAATAAAACAGGGTTTCCTAGTAAATTTAGCTATAATATTTTTGTATTTAACTATATGTTTTTCAGCTGATGACAGACTCCATCAAGCACTATGTGGTCTGCTAAACAAATGCTAATGTTTAGGTTCGAGGCAATTCTTTTCTCAAGGAGTGAAAATGATCAAGGATTTGCCACTCTTCTTAATGCAACAACAATAGTTCTTTAGCTGTGGATTAATTTCTTCCTCTGCGGACTAAGAGAGGGGATGAGAAGTGGAGGGTGAAAAGCTGTGTCTCCATAAAAATCCAACTTTACTGCATATAGAATTATACACCTTATGTGCATCATAAATGGTGGGTAATTCATCCATAGAAGTAATAAACCATGGAATATGGAGGGCATATATTCTGTCTAACAATATACTTCAGTACGGAGGAAATAAATATGGTAGTGTGATTTACAAAGTACACCCATATATTACTGGAATATTTAGCAAGTTAAACACTGCATGCTGGGATGCACTGGAGCTGTACTACACTGGGGTTGTCAACTGAAAGGAAAATAGTGACTGTGGTATGGCATTATGAATGTCTAACACCTTGTGGACATGCTCTACCACGTGGAGACACTGTGCACTGTATCATCCCCATTCTTAATAAAAGCTGATGGTGCCTTCTGAGCATAAGAAAAGTTATGGAAAATATCTCTCACCCAAGGACACAGAGCCAGATGTGCTAAGACTTATGGGAGCAATCATAGGTGGCCAAGGCTCTGGTGTGGGCCTTATTACGTTAGACTGCAACCCGGCACCTTCAACTTATTAAGCTGTCAAGAGTTGCAATGATTAAAACCAAAGAAAGGTCAGTCACAGACCTTCAGCATTGTGCAGACCATGATATTTGCTTTTAGGGCCCCCCCCCCCCGACCTAATGAAGATGTTTTACTTGATACATGCATGGGGAGACTAAAAGAAATAGTTCTTTTGCAGACCCTTTTTCAGATTTCTTTATTCATCCTCGATGGCTTGTAAAAATGTCCAATACCAGTATTTTCTCTTTTCCCACAACTCTATCCTCCTCTTCTTCATCCCTTTTCTATCCTCACAGACTCCTTTGAAATTAATTTAATCCATGACAAAGAGGCAGATAATTAGGGAGAGATAGAGTAAAAGAAGAGTAGAATAGGTGAGAAAATCAGAACCATGGGTAACAGCGTGCTGTTTTGCACTATCCTAGTCTCTCTATTCAGCAGTTTTGCATAATATCAGCATGTGTGGGGATCAAAGGGAGTAGGTTAATGGGAAAGGGGCTAAGGGATAATTACAGGGAGGGGACAGGTCGTGGAGCGGTGGGGCCAGGTGGGGCCAGCCCTGCTAATATGCTCCCGTTATGCTGACAGCAGGATTCCAACGTCTGCCGTCGGAGATTAAAAAAGGAAGAAGGAAAAAAAAAAACAATCTTGGGGAGTTTATTGAGAGCTGTCATGTGTGTCCCTCAGATGCTAGGCGAAGGTGGCTGCTCACGGATTTATTCTCTTGTCATAGGCGATGATGCCATCCAGACGGTTGAAACTGGCAGCTGCTGGCGGAAGACATGGTGCAGAGAAGAGACATGGTCCAGTAGAGGGCTAGGGTTCAGGGATTACAACCCCTGAGTGGAGACTCAATCATAGCAGAGCGAGGTGGGGTGATATGGGGTGGAGATGAGGAATCTTGCTCTCCTTAATAAGTGCCACTCATTGTATACTGTTTTGATTTTAGCCATCATGAAGAGATTATTTTAGCCTCTTCCACATCTAGCTGTAAACATCTGCCTTGGGAGAGACAAATGTGACTGTACCAGTAAACTATTAGTGTAGAGGCCCAAATCTGACACAACTTCAACACGTGAAATCTGTATCATTAGCAGGATATAACCATAAGCCTATAAATGATGGTGAGTGGGCAGTGGGAGAGAAATAAATGTAAAAAAAAAAAAAAAAAAAAAGGATAACAGTGCAGAAAAAAGTGAAACTGTTTTAGTTCAAAGCATGTCCTTGACTTCAGAAGGGAAAGAGAGTTGAAGGGACTATGATAGAGATGCATCTGTCTATTCTGGCAGCACATTTCAGGACTACCTGAGAGTGGCAAATTGTTAATGACATGTATAAAACCGAGGGGTCAGAAAAAGTTCTGTTTGGTCTCTGAAGAGTCAATGATGGCCAGCTCGCTAATTGACACTGCAAAGATGATGGACGCTTGTTATGCTAGAGCACCATTTTTTTTTTTTTATTCAAAGAGCTGAAATAGTGGGTAAAATGCAATATTCAATAATGAACTAGATATAATGGTTGGATATTATTGTGTGAAGTACTACAGACCTGTGCAGGGTTCATTAATACCTACCCATCTAAAATTTGTTTAGATACTTAAGTACAATTATTACAGGTTACTAAGCATATTCATATCCAGGTAATGATAAAGGATTGCATTGTAATAAGCTATAATTATAAGGCCAAAAGATGATTCATTACATATGTTGTCTGGTTAACTTTACCAACATTTCTCAAAAAAACTTCAAGGACATTTTAGTGACACAATGTTAGAGGCAGAGTGACAGGTCTGAGATCAGCCTTTCCTACAGACGCCATAACCATGGCTGTAATTACCTTAGTGACAGACCTAGCCTCAGATCTGCTCCTGGGACCAACATCCTGATCTATTCCTACCATTACTGCTGGCAAAGTCTGTTCTAAACCTGCCCTGTTGTCCGAGCTGTAGGCCCCCCAAACGGTTTTAGTCACATCAGTCAGTCTAAACTCATTATCATATGTCCTCTAAACCTGAGCCATCAGTGTGTGATGACTGTCTCAGTCAACCAGAAGACTGGAGGCTAAATGAGAGCTGTCTGCATTAGAAAAACCTGTTCCAACCTCTTGTCTCTCAGATGCCCTCCATGGGATCCATGCCCTAAATAGTGATGTTTTACCTGGGGCCTCCTCCTCCCTCTTCTCCACCATACTGGTATCCCAACAGGCAACAGAAAGTGTTTAAAATACCTAGGTGAGGGGGTGATCATGTAGACTCTGCCAATGAGAAAAACAAGTCCAATTCGCAGCAGTCAAATTGAAGAGATTTAAAATGCAGACAAAGAACATACACTCATAGACAAAAAGTTGTCGACACTTTTAAAAAAAATCCTTACAAAACTGAATGTTTAACTGTTCTTGCTTGGAGCTTACAGTATGCTGACAGTGCACTGATTCGATTCAAAGATTTCTGGCAGAAAAAAAAGCCTCATACAGCCTGTAGCTATCCCAACAGGAGCAGTAAGTGAATAACAATGTGCTACTGAGAGCCTCTTTAACATCACATCTATACTGCTGGCTAGAATTGTGTTTGTCTCCCTTCAATCCAACAGCAATGCTCTCTTTCTAAGGAAAAAAAAAAATCTGATCTGTCTATCTTTGTGATCAGTTACATGCTCATTATGTTGGATCCATCAACATTTTGAAAAGCTTGAACACTCTTTTTTTCCCCCCTAATAGTTCCCAGGATACACTCAACTGCAGTTGAAAGCTCCAGTTACCTGAAACAAATTGCCTCAAGAAATCTGAACCTCAGCTAGTCTGCAAACGTAAAGAGAGAGACATACAAGAGCTTCAAAACATTAAAGCACACAATACTCCTGTGTTTTCTGCTTCTTTCTTTCTTTCTTTCTTTTTTTTTTTTTTTTTTGAATTGTCCGCTTAAAAAAATAAATAAATAAAGAATAAAAAAGAAACCTTGTAGTCTGTGTGTGTATTCGCATAGAGTTTGCGCTTTGGGCAAAACGTTGTGTTTCACCACATCCCCCCCACATTCCCACAGTATAAAAAGAGCTTTGACACAGCGGTAAGATAGAGTTTCACAGTGTGTTTGAGTGAATGTAATATGTTAAGATGTTACCAACATGGTTTCCATTACAGTAGAATAACAGATTCACATTTTGTAGAGATAAGCACTGAGGGGGCGTTCGGAGCATAGCCTGCTGTGACATACTGAGTATTTGTGTCGACTGATGATGGGGGACAAAGAAAAAAAAAATCAACATGGGTAGGCAAGGCCTAGTCTATGATGTATGAGGGAGCCAGAAATAAAGTATTGACAGGGAAAAAAAGAAATTCTTTTGAGTGCCTATACATTAGCACAAAAGAAGCCCTGAATGGTCTAAATCCCATTTTTGAATCCTGAGGCAGCAACAAAACACACAAGCACAAACAGACCACCCTGTTATGCCATACCAACTATGGTATTTATATATATATTTATTTATTTATTTTGTTTTTTTCTTTACCGCTTCCCTCTCACTCTTCCTTACACTCTCTGCCTCTCTGTCTGTCTCTCCATTTGAGGGTTTATCAAAGGCTGTAAAGCCCAGGTTAGGTTTGGCTGCAGAATGCTCCATAGTGGGAGTGAAGGGGTTTCTGCCAATACCATTACCTAAATCGACCCAGAGAGCATGTGCACACATAGATATATCAATCAAAGAGACGACAGCAGAGCAAGACTCACAGGAACATATTTTTAATATATATATATATAAAAAAAAAAGATTGTGTAAAGCTAATCCAAAACATTGATCGAAACCATTATTTTAGTGTATTCAAGGCTTCTGGGTAACAGTTTGACCCACTCGCTCACTGCAGCGGCTAACTCCCGTCCATTTTGGCTGCGGCCTTGACGATTTCCATCTGAAAATTTATTATCACCTTTTTTTTTTTTCCCCGTGAATATATCTTTTGTGGAGCATCAAATTCAGTTCACTATTCAGTATTCTCCAAGGTTGTTACAAAAATTTGGCAGATGCAGCCTCTGCTGGAAAATATTTCATAGCAGAACAAAACAGATGAGAACAATAAAATACAGAGGATGAAAATACAGTGCTGTGTGTAAAAGTCTGGTCAATGGGGCATGTTAGGATGTTTTGGCGCAGCGCTCGAGCACAGTGTTGTTTTTTTTTAATGAAAGAATGACTTTTAAGTTTTGAGAATAATCACGTATTACATCCCACATGTTTTCTGATACATAGTTTTGATGTGATACCCTAAAATTAGCATCAAGTTTTACTGTCACTGTCTCAAATATATATAAATAGAACCCTAACAACAAAAAGAAAACCACTGTTATAAACAAAAATCTCCAACTGAAGTAATTTTTTTTAAAAAAACATCTTGGATTTTGTGGTAAGTTCAACAGATGGTCCATTTCATTTTCTGTTTCTCCTGTCTTTCCTTCTATTCCTGGCTGACTTCGCTCTTTCTCTTCTCCCACCTCCCCTGAACTTTCTTGCTGCTAGGTATTGCTAAAATGATTAGCTGCCAGCAATCAGCCGCTGGCCAAATCAGCTTTGAACTGGTCAGGGAAGACTTATCACATGACGGCCAGTCCCTGGGCTGGCCTTGCACTGTGTGTTGGCAGGTGAGACCTGCATTACAGCTTGCATAATTCCCCAGGTGGGTGTGATGAGTTCACAGCAGCTTCAGTAGGAACCAAATTGTGGGGATTGCTGACATATAATCGTTTTAGAGGAGTGTGTTTGCATGTGTGTGTGTGTGTGTGTGTGTGTGTGTGTGTGTGTGGGTGTGTGTGTGTGAGAGAGAGTTAGTAAGATAGAAAGAGATGGAAGAAGAGTGGGGAGACAGCCTCAATATAAATTTTGCTGTTCTTCCATTCACCCCACCACCACCACCACCGCATATATTGGAAACACGTACACACTCGTGAAGTGAATAATCTTAAACTCCAAATACGCTTACACACACACTCACATACACAAAGGTGAGGAAGACAGAACGAGGTCAAACGCAGAGGCAATAAAAGCTCTGGTGTCCGACTGTTGATCGCATCCCGGGTTCATCACTTTAAACAGGCAGAAACAGCAGGAGAAGAATCTGCTGCTGAGCAAAGACCATCCCAATTAGGATGACTCATGCACAGTGGCGAGGCCCTGCACAGACCCACCCTGTCCTTCACTCTGGGAGACTGCCTGTCCTATCAGAGGTGAGCATGGCCCATGCAGCTCAGAAGGGGATGATGAGGTTTGGATGTTTGGAGCGGGCGGGTGTTGGAGAAAGAAAGAGTGTGATGAGAGATGCTGTCTCTCTTTTTTTTTTTTTCCCACCTCTATTTTAGCACGTGGCTGCTGTTGTGATTGAATACAAGTCTTCGACCGCAGACACCCACTCCCTATGGGACCACTGAACTGAGTACCAACCTCACAGTCTGGGTCTGATGTGTCAGTAAGCAGAATCACCACTAACCATGAACCTTCTTGCTCTCTATCTTTTTGCACCCCTCCCACCCGCACCTACCTTCTACACCCCACACACCCCTGGAGCAGCAGTCGACCGTACACTGCTCTCGCTATCATGTGTACCTTTTCATTCTATTTCCACTTTTTTCTGACAGCTCTTCTACAGTAGGTAACATAAACTCAAGAGACTGTAAAGGGAAGGGGGGAGAAAGAGAAATAGTTGAATGTGGCAAACACAACAATGTCTTTTCCTTTAAAAAAAAAAAAGAGGGAAAACAAAAATCAGGGGTGTAACTGCAGACATTTTTTTCACTGTTGTGGCTTGAAATGTAATACTTCACCCCTTGAAAAGTACTTTGCTACATCAAAAATGTAATAAGTGGAGGAAATGTTTCAAACTCCCTCCTATCTGTACTTCGATTTGCCTTTCTAGTTCCTAATGTCCTGAGTCACATCAGTCTATGTGTGTCTCAGACTTGTTTTGGCCTTCTGTCAGAAGGACTCTCCTGCAAAATAAGACATATTCGCAATGGCATGTTGTTGGGCCTGGGGGGGTTTAGAGTGGAGGAAGTCCCTTTCAGTATTTAATCACAATTTCACATAAAAAAAAAAAAACAGCCCCCCCTCCCTGTTCTTGTCCGTTCTCATTTACACACACCCCATCGTGTGCACACACACGCACACTTCAACGCACAAACCTTTACACTCATTGACATGTGCACACACCTGATCCTGACAATCACGGTGCCACTACTGATCTGCAGTCCGCTGAGGTCATGGCAGACTGACAGCTGTCACAGAGTCCCCATTACCCCCACGCAGCAGGGAATTAAAGACAAACAAACCGGCAGCCACAGGAAGAGGAGGTGAAATTGTATGTGTGTGTTCACTGTGCATGGCTGTGTGTCCCTGTGGTAGAGTTACAGTGAGAGTGGGGGGATGCCATCATTCTCTTATGTTTGAAGGGAGTAATAAGGGCAGAACTCTGCTGTTTTTCCATTTCCTTTCATGTCCTTCTTTACTAACATGATCGGGGCTGTAAAACTACTTCAATAAAGTCTCAAGTGCATTTTGTCTGTGGCATAATTTAAGACCAAGGCTGAAAAATAACACAAGATGTGGTGTCTAACACTGGAGTAAAATTTCTGTATCATTTTAACTGATATTCTTGAGCTACTGAAACATTACATGCATGTGCAAGTGAACTATCCTTGATAAAGCATAATAAAGGAGAAATCATGCTTCTGTTCACTGTCCAACAAACTCCTTAAATTCAGTATAAATCATCAGCAAGGGGCCATGAAAAGCCTTGTCACAATTTCTTAATCACATGAACCTTAAAATCACCCATGTCCTCTGGCATTTATACACTAAGTTTAATGCACATCTCATGCTCTCCTGTACTGCAACCTCACTTCCATTGTGACTCATTGCTAACGGGGAGTCAGCCCTGCAGTTTACATGTCTTCCACATCGTTTAACATGCAGCCCAGACCAGTGTCACCGTGGGTTATAACCCCTGCTGGGGGTTGGGGTGGTCCACAGACCCCTCAAGGGAGACAACTGCTCTAATGGTAATTTAAGTGTAAAAATCTGGTCCCTGGGAAAAAGGTCATTGAATCTACATAAGCCCCTTGAGCCAGGCTTAGGACCGTCAGCGTTCAAAACGATGGAGGCAGCTAGAGACTAGGTTCTATATCTAGCTTTCCTTCCATCAGCCCCTGTATCCAAGTCCCCTGGCTCCACAGTTCCACTTGGTGCTTGATCTATGTCTGTGAACAATAGCTACAGAGGCAATGAAAGTGGGGCTGGGGGAAGGTGGGATCAGACCTTTGGGTGTTCTTCCTCAACTGCCCCCTGCATCCTAAAAGGGGACTCAACAATCGAGAGATCAATACTGCAGTAATGTGTACTTCCTAAAAGCACGACATAGACACACGCATCCCGTGTTCATCGCAAATGTCCACACATGTAAACCGCACACATGAAAGCAACATGCACCCTGATTGGCTTCTCTGTTGTCCCCATATAATGAATCCAGTGTATTTTGCTGGCAGATGGGGAAAGTGCAGCTGAAACAAAACAACGTCAGTCATCTGTGACACTACATATTAGAGACGAACTTCTGCTCAAATTTCAAAATTGTAAGCATATGTTGTTTTGTGTTTTTGATTAGGGTTAGTCTTCTTTGACTGTGCTGCTCTACTTCAACTGCTGTGAGACTCTGAGGGGAAGCTTTTTTTTTTTTTTCAACAGATGGCAATATTAGCTTAGGGCAAATTACTTTGTGGTTCTTATCTACAACTATATATAAAGGCATGTAAAATGAAATGCAGTATCTACAAATTAAACAGCATACACTGAAAGAGCGTGTATAGCAACAGAAAATATGTTTATGTAATTACCCACTTGTGAGAGTAAGCAGAGAATACACAAACACTCACAAACGTGATGCAGTTTTGCATTGCTTAAGCTGCGCTATTAACTAATCAGTCTTGCTTAAGTAGAGTAGAAACACTGAATAATGAAATGGTTATTTTTTTAATTACTAGTGTGTTTCCCAAAGAAATTGCGAAAATGTATAAAAACATAAATAAAAACAGAATGCAGTGAATTACAAATTACTTAAACCTTATATTTAATTGAAAAAAGATGACATAAAAATATTATAAATCCTTTTAAATTTGATGCCACACTTAGAAACAATGGTAACTGGCATTGTGTTGCAAAACTAAGTAAGACTTCACCCAAGCAAAAAACAAACACATTGTCTGGATGGCAGCATATGTTCCTCCAAACTCTGTACATATATCTGTATATATCCATTCAGCATGAAAAGTGTCTTCACAGATGTTAAGGTTACTTATGCATACAGATTATGCACCCCCATACTACCACAGAAGACTGCTTTTGAACTGTAAACTGATAATAAGCCAGATGATTCCTATCCTCTTTAGCCAGGAGGAACCAGAATCCATATTTTAAACAAATTTTGAATATTCAGACAGCGGGAGGTTTTCTGCTTCACCTTTGTGGTCAAGCCCACTAAATTGTAGAGAATCATCCAAAAAAAAAAAGAGGCAGGAACAAAAGGAATGAGGGGTGTTTTATATAGAAGGAACACCAAGTTTTGCATATTGAGTCACAGCAGAAGTTTTCCTCCCAAAAGTCGAATATTTTCATAAACTTTGATGATCTTTAGGGGAGTTTGAGTCCGAACGGTGTTTTCAAAATCATGTCAACCTTTGTTTCCTCCTCCACTGACAATTAACAAAAGTGCATTTTGAAGGCAGGAGGCAGTCACAGCTCTGGAGTATTTCACTGTGTTTGAAAACATGTGGGAATGATTTCTCTCAAACATAAAAGGACTCCTAATATACTGAAGTGATATAGAGCTACCTTTGCACACTGTTAATTGTAACACTTTCTCCTTTTATTTGGCAAGGCACTAACTTTGGGGCAACTGGACATCTTTTGATGTACTTGCAGCCAAGTTTGCGGGTATTCAGTGTGTGTGTGTGTGTGCGTGTGCGTGTGTGTGTGTGTGTGTGTGTGTGTGTGTGTGTGTGTGTGTGTGTGTTTTTAAATTAGCATTAGTGAATGCTGACTTTGACTTACAGTAATAACCTTAAAATTTCTTATCAGAACTCAATATATAACACATTGAGCAGCAATCAAAATTATTACCACTGTAACCTGCAATAAATTCTAGTATGTTGAATGAAATTAATAATAAAAAAAAATGCCTAAATTCCTTATTGCCTATGGTTTGAGAACATAGTGTTGAGCCTATTAGAAAACATGATTGCATCACACCCCTCGGTTCTCAGATCACACTGTTCTTTGACAATCTTTTATACCAGTTAAAAAAAACCTAAGAGGGTTGCCCGTCTGGTCTTCAACACCCCTTTCTCATGGTTTGGACCAAGCCTAAACCTAACTTTTATTTTATTTAAACACCTCTAAAGATCAGTTATTGCATCTTTCAGCTGATATCACATTGACAAAATCAGACAATTGACAGACATATACACCTGACAGAGTACTCAAGTACCTGCCACTAGCTCCACATTTTACAACAAAAAAATGTTTTTATGAAACCTGTTCACACACATGATGTAGTACAATAATTATGACCTCATTGACAAATCTTGCACATATGGCAAGTACATTCTGTAGCTCTCTCCATCACCTACATAGGGCTGTCTGAAAGAAGTTGTAACAGTAATGTAAAAGTGACCTGTTTCTGAATGACAGAATGCTCTCCCTTTAAACAGATTGTGAATCCAGCAATGCTAGGTATCACATGTCTGAAAATGGCTACAGTGTGTACTAACATTTATGTTCCTTCCTGCATCGAGCCTTCCTTCTGCAGGTCTTTGGCAGCCATACAGAGGATTTTCTCAGCTGCTGTTGTGAAATTCTCCATACTCAGTAAGTTTTGCTGCTATTTGGTATAATGAAATAATTTGTTCTCTTATTTGTGTATAAGATTTCCTTTATACTCCTGACAAAGCGGAGACAAACTATTGCTCCAAAAAGCAAATACCTGATAGCCTTACAACATGAATGAATGATTTAAAAAAAAAAAAAAAAAAAAAAAAAAAGTAACTAAACATGGGCTGTGTAATAATGATTTGACTAAAAACTGGAATGTCTCCCCCGAGCAATCAAGTTTTTTTTTTTAAAAAAAAGCAAGAAAATAACTGTTTTGTGAGGTCTCAGAGACCTTGACCTTTGAACAAAAGAAATGAATCATCTTGGATGGATGGATGGATGGATGGATGGAACAACACTAACTTGAAGGCAATGAGAAACTCGAGGCAGTTTTAGCTCAGAATAGAAATCTGTAGACCCAACAAATGTTACAAATTATAAACTATACACAATAAAGTAGACGATGTTCCTAGGTTCACAGAGCTATTAAAATGAAGTATTTATTGAAAATAGATAAGAAGTAAGCTAGGATTACCAGTTTCCTCACATTCTCTTTAATAAATATATGATTTGTCACATATAAAATACACACCAAGAAACAGAGCTAAAAGTCAATTTGTGCATGATCAGTGCAATGTGTGTAATGGGTGTTGATGGATCACTAGTTTAATATTACACCAGAGGCAACAGTAGCCTTACAAATTCCCCAATGAACAAATGTTAACTTTTAATCTGTTTATCTGTAAGAACACTCCCATTGTTTGTCTTCTCTGTCCAGCCAAAGCCTGCAATTGATCGGGCCTGTATTGAATGCTCAAACACTGCATGCAACCATTGATCACTCCCAATTACATGTGCAATGTTTCCTTTTATACCTACACCCTGAATATCTTGTGGCTGCAGAAACTATTTGTAAAGAGTAAACTGAAAGGTTCCAACTCAAAATATGCAGATAACAGAAACCAGAACCAAACCAAATCTTTCAAAGTAATTTGTAGATTTATTTAGGTGTCATTTTTTTTCACCTCCTTTCTCTTCTTCTGCCTTGCCCCTTTTCCTTACTTTCTCTCTATTTTCCATTCTGTTGTTGGCTTGACCTATGATCTCAACCCCTGACCCTCGACCCTGAGACATCTGATCAGTCACCACTCTTGGGGGACAAAATTAATAGAAGCATTGCTTGTTAATTGCATGAGGGGCCAGCTAAGAGATTCATCACCTCAGTCATTGCCATTGCTTTACTTTGACCCCCCCCCTCCCTGGTTTCCCAGAGGGCATTTGGGGGCAGGACCAGCTGTGCTTTTCCTATAACCCTCTGTGTGTTTGCTGTGTAATTATTCAGCATCAGCCTTTATTAATCAAGTCGATGCACTTACGTTTTAAATGGAAATTGCGGGGATTAATACAAGCATTCATTTTGTCCAGGAAATCTTGATGGCTTTAGCCCACTAATCGAATTGGAATAAAGAGGCCATGGCAATGGGAGGGACTTGATTGAATTAAGGGAGAAAAGCACACATTATACTGTATCCACCAGCAGGGTCCTGACTGCTAACATATACACACAGAAACACAAAGGTTGCTGAGCATTGTCCACTATGACACTTTGATGAGTCGTAAGAGCATGATGCATAAAAGTATAATTTGGCCATAACAGGACTGATGACTCTGCGGATGAGTTCACTGATTACTGAAGGGTTTTTTTTTTTTTTTTTGCCTCTTTCAAAAGGCACCTAAGTACAGTTTCTCTGCACCTTTTTTTTTCTTTATGCACACTTATGCACTTACACGAGTACATTCTGCATGTGCATATACACTCTCATGTGTATATGTGCTGCCACTAATGGTGCAACTGCCTGCAAAACCGTGCATATTACATACAAAAGTATGCACAAAATCACCATATTCATATCCCCATTCAGATTCATAAATAACCCCCCCCTTCCTATATTATATATGTACTGAGTCTTTCTGTCATTAGTTTACACTCAGCTCATCTGTCTCTCTTCCCATCTCTCTCACTTTGTTGCAGCTCTCAGGTCAGCAGACACTGCTGAGATGCTGACCATGATTCCAATTATCCACCAGCTTCACTGCTGGATACATGGCATCCACCTAGCACAGGGCAATACAGCTTCAACAAAAATGTTCTCACACACACACACACACACACACACACACACACACACACACACACACACACACACACACACACACACACACACACACACACACACACATACACACACACATTCACAAATACATTAATGTGTAAACAAATAATAAAGTGACATGTACAGATAGTACTATTTTTTCTTATACATGGGGATTGCGCTTCAGTAAAGCATTTAAATGATAAAACAATAGCTTTACATGTATGTGTAGCCAACTGATTGGAACAGCAGAACTCTGCAGCATACAACTTAACAAACTGTCACAGCTTTAGTATCAAATCCCCTGTCCACTTTACAAATCCACCTTTTCTTTCCCTCTTTACCATTCCACCTCTCCATCATGCCTCTTTTAACCATGTCCTCAGTCCCTGCAACTCAGATTGACAGACAGATTAGATTGGACACAGTTGATGGCAGTGGAAGCAATCAGATCTGGTGTTTGGCAGAGGTTTTGTTTGTGTAAAATGACACAGAGGCTTCGCCCCCCCAACTCCCCACTCCTCTCTCCCTCCATAAGAGATGCCATTGGCACAATCTTGCAGGGCGATTACTATCAGGCCTGGTGGAGGTGTTCCAACATGTCATTTGTCTGTCATTTGTTTGTCAGCAGACGACAGCTCCATGTCTCTCCAGTGTATTTGAGTAGGTGTATGTGCGCGCACTGGTGAAAATGCACATTGTTGTATATTTCCTCTCCTTTTTCCTCCCTCCAGCACCTCTCCTTCAGGTATCGTCTCCTCTATTTGATATGGCTGTGACATTTTTTGACAGCATGTAGATAGATAAGATTTGTTGCGCCTATGAGCCATCTAGGGATTAGAAATGCACACGCCTTTTGGCAGACATGTCTAGATAGCTTTCTCTTGGCAATGTGAGATTCAACCAAACATCTCTTGCGTGCTGCTTCTTAGTTTTGCATTGACTGTGACAGAGGGGAAAAAAAAGCCACACACCACTTACACTGCTCTAAAAGAGCACACGCAATTCCAATCGCAAGGATAGGAGAGGATATCTCTGTTGTTATAGGACCTGCAAGTTTTCATTGAGCAATAATTTTAACCCACAGGCTCATTAGTAAATTATATGTTTGGCGCGTTACTGAGCTCTTGAAATTCATTCAAGGAGTATTGTAAGCACTTGAACACAGTGCAACTGCACTACAAAAGCCTCCTACAGCTTATTTCAGTTCCAACATCATGTCATATCTTAATGATTACTGAGTGAGAAAATTCACACTGACCCAAAACAGAATATCTTAATGCCATAAAAACCGAGGTAACTGAGATAGAATTACACTAACTGACCCTCCGAAACACTAAACATCTGTTCAGCCCCCACCACCACCATTCAAACATACAAATGGGCAGCAGTGTTTTCTCTGCCCATCCCTACTGTACTGTGTGAAGGTTTCAGGGCCTTTCTATTCTTAGTCTATTGGATGATGAACAGTTATCTCATAGCCTCTGTCAAATCAATCATGTCAGATTTGTTTAGATCCTGGCCCAGAGAGGGCTTGTGTGTTTATGTGAGCAGACTATCGCAGCAAGGGATGAGGGATGCGCAGCAGAGAATCATGGCATTCACATATCCACAGAGAGGAGCTTATCAGTCGTGTTTGGCCCAAGTCTTTGATGCTGCTCAAGTACAAATGTGGCTGTTGAGTGTAGAGAAAGAAAGGGAATCATGTGTCAGCTGTATTTTCACAACTATCTTTTTTTAGACGAAAAGAGGAAATGCTTTTTTTTTTTTTTTGTTTCCCTGTTGACCATGTACAAAATATTCTGAACAAAATGTGATCATGTAGCTTTTGTCTCTAACATATTATCTCATGCATATTAAAAACAGCATAGCTTTACTTCTCCTGGCTCCGGCATAGCTCAGCTTCAGATCTTGTTTCTTTTTTTTTTCTTTTTCTTTTTTTTTTTTCTCAAGGGGCTAGTTAACCCCCACATGATCTGGCATTCCAACAGACTCTTCGCTCTCCTCCTCATATTCCTCAATGACCGTCAGTTCTGTAGCAGCCCTGAAACATTACCAAAAACCCCAGCGTCACTTGGCCTGATTTATTGTATCATTAATGTCAGGCTATCAGTGGACATGAGCGCATGAGACAACAGACGAGCCGCCCCCAAAACAAATAGTTTTGATTAAAGTCAAGGACATTCTGTACAGCTTTTCCGTAGAAAGGCATTCATCACATCTAATGTTGACCCTCCCTCCCTGCTTTCCTCTCTTCCTCTGCCTGTCTGCCTGTTTTGGGGGTGGAGGTGAATGTAAAGGCTGCAAAAACCTAAGGGCTGAGCTAACATAGATACTGACAGCTTATGTGAGAGGGGTTATACAAATCAGTGTGTAATACAAAGTTGGAACAGCACTGAGTGGATTAATTGAATACTAAAGGGATTACAGTGTAGAGGTTTAGGCGGACAAACAGTGGGTCACAGACAGAAAGCTTGATTTTTCCATGCCTCTTTGGAGTCAGGTACTCCACCAAATAACTGTTATTCACTGCATCTTGCAGTAGCAGTCTATCTTATTTTATGTGCTGTGATGACAAAACTCCTACATTATCAACTGTCCCCTGAGATCAACATGTGTATGTTGCTTGTTGCACACACACTTCAATATTTAGTGTTTGGCTTGTCAGCAGATAAGCAGTACATGCCAAGTCTTTAATATGATGCTTGGAGAGTTATAAGTAATAAGAGGATAACAGAAATTGAAATGCAGACATCGTTTACAGTTCCCCAAACCAAACATCTGTTAAAATGACAGGAGAAGGGTCGATGCGAGGAGGATTCCAGAGAGGATGGGAAAAGCACTTCACTGCTTCTATCAACTTTTATCTCCCACCAAAAAGCTTCCAGTTTGTGTAAACAGATCCCAGAGAGCCTGCGTAGCCTTTCCTCTTTCCTGCCTCTCTGGCCTGGCCACCCAGCCTGTAGTCCAGCCCACAGGACTCGACAATAACTCAGGAGGTCAAGGTTTAAGAGGGAAGTTTAAGATGAAATCATGAGAATTGAAAAAGTCCACAAACAAATTAGTTAAAGAGGAGAGAAGAAAACAAAGCTTGCTCAGTTACCGGGCTGGCGTGTAACACGCAGACCAAACAGACATCACAGCTTTAGCTGAAGCTGAGCCGCGTTACATCTGTGCTTTCCCTTATCTAATGAAAAGAGGGACTTAAGTTGTATTATTGTAATATGTGAATGTGTTATTCTAAGCCTGGCTGTTTTTAAGTGTCATTTTGTCATGGCTTGGGAGAAAAAAGTGTGATTTTAATCAGGGCAGCTTTAGGTGCTTTCCTGTACTCCAGATGTTCTGGCCCCTGCCTGAGAAAGCTTCTTTTTTTTTTCCCCACTTTTTTTTCTTCCCCTCTACTGGAGACATAAGTGGAGGGTTATTGTGTTCCTCTCAAGGTCTCTCTTAAATGTCTCTCCCACTCAAATATTTGGACAGTCACAAGAGGGGAGAAATGTATCAGGTGCACCTTGGGGGGAAAAAAATGCTGGTTGCAAGTGGGCACGAATATTTACAGAAATATTTTGGGCATGAATATTTTGACCAGTAGAGTGCATCTAGACACAAACACACAGAGACCAGCATTCAAGAAAAAAAACAATCTTGTAGGATAGATTAGACAGTGAACGGTTGCTTCCCTGCTCACTCTTGTAAAATCATAGCATCATGACATCATTAGTATATAAGTATTTATATTTTGTAAGAAGAATACGCTTTTAATGGAAGTACTGAAGGGTTAACATGAATTTACAAAATGGCACCACTGTTCAGAGGCCTCCTTCCATGAAAGTGCAGATATATGTGTACGTTTAGGTCTGACCCGATTTAACCAGCCCCACATGTGACACTCAAAGAGGGTCTGATTTCCTCACCCTGCTGAGACCCATGCACCCCTGGTTCTCATTGACTTTGGTTTCATGCTCGCGGGGCAAACGCAAAATGGCAACAGAAAAAAGAAAACTGGGGAAAAAAATTAGAAAAAAAGAAATAAACATAAAACAGAGGATGATACAGAAAAATTCAAGCCATGTGCTTCTGTTGCCAGCGAACAACAAGCAACTCTGGACTGAAAAAAGAGGCATCTCAGGGTTTTAATCCTGCAAGTGATGCGTGTCTGTAAACGCCTCTACCTCTGCGAGGAACTGGAGAGCAGAGCATTTAGCAGAAATTCCGTTGACTCAGAGAGAAAATAATGAGTCCCAGCGGTCCAACACGGGTTCACAGTGGTGAAAATATTGTGGCAAGTGTTTGTCTTTAGATGAAAACAGGCTTGAAAAAGTCCTTCAACAAACAATTTAGTGTAAAAGGATACGTATAGTAAACACCATTATACTGAAAGTCATCTATTCACTTAGACTGGGCTGTGTGTACTCAAATCTTAAGTCAAGGACTTGGCTGTGATTCTGTCAGAAATGTGTACTAGCCACTAGCCACCAAAGCAGTGGCATAAATCTTGAGATCAGCCTGTATTGATAGGGCCTTGGCTACCGATTTGGTAACACGTGTGCATATCCATTTCCCTGACAGAGACTGATTGCACATGACTGGGGAGGTAATAGAATTGTCTTTAAGGGGCCGGACACCATTTATTACAAGTGGAAGGTAGGCTACACCTGCAGTGCATCCCATTACTCTAAATATCACTCCTCCTTTTGTCAAGTACACCGTTCTTTCTTTCATGAATTATGGCGTGTTATAGCTGATCAAAACTCAGGTATCATATGTACATGTCAAGTATGTGAGAACACAGTAATGTCTGATGGATTATATAAGATCTTGGAAGGTGAAATAAATCAATTCATTCACATTGAACAGTGGCTTTTTTTTTTTTTTTTTTTACATTTTAATAACAATGTGTTAAATTGGCTGGTAATTAACTGTATTATACTTAAGATTGGCAAATAAATAAGTTAGGTACACCTTGAAAATTAAACTGCAGTCAGAATTCATTCATATTTTTTGATTTACACAGTGTTTTAGAGCAGTAAGAAAAATAATTTTTATGAAGAATTTTCCCAAATTCAAATACCAAGTAGCACTCATTTCATACTGTGATATATCTGCTTTCTTCTACACCTCATACATAGTCAGTTTATGACCGAGAAAGTATGTTTTTTTTTCTCTCTTTGTCTGAAAGCACAGGAGACAGCAGAAATGCTTTAAAACAGGTGCTGAGGCAAATTTTCAACAAAGCATAAACTGTGTTATTGTTTGGAATATGCTCACAACTGCCCTACTGAGATAAGCAAAATACCTGAAATTTAACGACTACTTGTTGAATAAAAGCTTCTTTTATTCAAAACTCTTCATCCATTGAGTTTTCATCATTAATACTGATATGCAGTGTGTCCCAATTCTCCCCTTCTCTCATCACCCTTTCTTTTCTCTCCTCTGTTCTTCCCTTCCCTTATCTCCTCAAAGTTCCTTACTTGGAGGAAAGCAGCCGTAATAAAGTCTTAGGAAGTACCCCCGGGGAACTTATTATGTCAAGAGAACTAACAACACAGGGTTTTCTTCATTCGGTCTACCTGTTGGACTGCCTGCCATTGATCTAGCAGGCAGGTGTCAATATAGGAAAAGTTCACAGAACTCTTCTTACAGCACATGTCTTCTAATTTTTATGGTTTAGGGTGATGCGGGTAAAATAAACCCATTGGCTCACTGTAGTATTTCTCCCCTGATACATAACGAAATTAGCAGCATTTCAGCAGCAGCATTAATGTTCGGGAGATAAGCAAATTCTCAAAGCCACAGAAAGGAGGGTAACTTAAAACCGCCATCTTGGCTTTATTTGAAGCTTCACTCATTTAGTGTTTCTTGTGTCGTGAACAAGTAAGGTGAAATATTGCTGCATACTTTCTTTTTGTTATGCAATTTAAAAAAAGCAGTTCCTGTGGACATGTTCTAGCAGTGATTAGAATCAATCCTGTGCCATTTGTCCCTCTAAAAGGACAAACGTACATGACGTAAACCCAACATTTAGATAGCATAGACTAATTAATGGAAGACATTATTCATGAGCGCAATGTCTGCATATTGCGCAGGCCTCTTCCCTCCCTTAAAGTCCTCCCCCATGCTTAGAAAGTGAAGTTTTCAATGTTAAAAAATGCAAATCCAGGTAGCATGTCTTATTTTATTCCTTGCTCCACTTGGGGCAGCTCTATTATTACCCTGCTGATCTTCCCAGACTTTCCTTAAATCAACATCTTACAGCATATTAGCAAAAGCTTTGGGGGACAAAAGTGCCAGTCGACAATCCTTGCATTTTGTAATGCACACATAGCTCTTTGAATATCTATATCTTATTTGACTTGGCTCACTCCTTCCTCTCATGGCCATCTGCTTCGAGTCTGATATCGGTGATGAGGTCTCAGTTGAGCAAAACAAATGCAAGGAAAGTATGAAAAGTAGCCACTTAATTTCAATCCGAGTACTATTTTCAGTGTCTGCTGTCTGCACTAAATAAATGGAGCAATGCTTTTCTATCTGCTATATTTAAGTCTACCTATCATCCATAAATGGAAACTAATTTGAAACTAGTGAGTAGCAAGTTCATTTAAGGAACGTTCACGCTGGCAAATAAACCTCGAGTTTTAACTTCAAGCTCGGCAACATCAACTGTGATCTGAATGCTGCTCAGCTCATTTACACAACAGCCTCTGCAGCTCCGCAGCACCGTGTTCAACACATGCTGAAAAGAACAAAATACTGTCCTGAAACCACTAGGGGAGTTAGCTAGAGACAGCAGTCAACCACAAATGTCTACTTGTGTGCACACATATACACACACCATACAACAATGATTGCCCTCAGGGCATCTATTTCTTAATGAAGCTTTGTCTTTAAGGGGGCTTGGAGGACACGAGGTCGTGCGAGGTCAGACTAAGACAAGGTTCAGCCTACTCATCAGAGTTGTGTAAGGAAGTCTGGAGCCAATGTCAGTCCAAATCATATCTTCAAGACACAGACAGGAAAGAACCAATGCGTATGTGTGTTTTTGCACCAAACTGTACGCAAATGTTTGCACAGTTTGTGTTATCTGAGCAGCGACGTGCTCTCCGTGTGTTCCCTACTTATCGTATTTCGCTTCTACCTGTCTGTCTCTTCTCCTTGACAGTCGCGTGTTAATTCTTTAATCCAGCAGCTCATGACATGTTAAAAACAGGAAAGGAAACGGTGGCCTAATCGCTCACTGGTAACGACAAATACCTGTCCCTCTCGCCCAACAGGGAATGGAGATAGGAGAGTCAAACACATGGTTGAACATACAAATACGCCTACAGACACCCCAACACATACACATTCTCCTAATTACCCAGGTCACTGGCTCGGTGCAAAAGCTTACACCGCCCTCCTATTTATTCTCCTCTGTGCTAACACTAAGGCTCCTGGATGTGTCCTGAAAAAAACACTAACTTTGTGTTCCTGTCCTGTCTCGTTTGGCTACCAGGGACCCACAGGAATCTCTATTCTGGGAGTGTCATTCAGCAAGGGTAGCAAGGGGAGAAAAACTTATTTGGAGACGTTCCCAACGCTGTGCTGTGTTGCACCGTGCGATCAGGCCAGTCAGTGTTCTCTGGCTTCAATAATTGTGATTTATGCTCCAGCCTTCAGTAGAGGGTGTGTGTTGCCGAGTCCTTGCGCCACATCGACGACTGACATATTTCATGTGCGCCGAGCGACCTGATGCGTCCACAGAACACTGATGTTCTGGTCCCACCCCATTCATCTGGAGCTGTCTTAAACACACACACTAACTCAACACAGACACGTGACTCTGAATTTCCCAATGTTAAAAGCAAATTGAGATATCAAACAGCTCTTCGAGCAAGAAGTGCACGTCTCACAACAAGAAGGTAGACATGGAAGCTTGTATAGATATATAGAAGTACACCACAAAAGGGAAACTAGGGCATCAGATGCCCCTGTTCTTTAATACAGGCAGTGGTGACACTGTTTCCTTGTGTTGATTTTGTCCTTGCTGCAGGATGCCTTGGATAAGAGCGTTGTATTCTCACAGGAGGACAATTTTAGCTAGTTTAAACCTATGGGCCTTGAGTGGAACAATGAATTTAATGACCAGGAGGACGGAAATAGGGGAGAGACGTGGACAAATAGCTGAATATATTTGGAGTTTTTAAAACCCACTGTGATTTATTTTGCGTGGTACTCTATGCCCCTAGTTTAGAGGAAGGTCAGTCATGAGCAAATTAGACACTGTATAGTTGAAATAAAACACTCAATGACAAAGTACAGTGCTGTGAAAAAGTATTTGCCCCCTTCCTGATTTCTTCGTTTGTTGCATATTCGTCACAATTTAAATTTTCAGATTATCAAATAAATTTAAATATTAGTTCAAGATAACCTTAGTAAATACAAAATGTAGTTTTTAAAAGATTATTTCATTGATTAAGAGGAAAAAAAAAACTAAATAGCCCTGTTTGAAATTAGGCCCTTATTTTATTAGGCCCTATGTGGCTGAAACCCACCGCTGACCAAAAACATAAAGACTCTTCTCACGTTTGCCAAAAATCATCTTGATGATCCCGTTTTTGGGAAAATATTCTGTGGACTGACGAGAAAAAAAAAAAGTGAACTTTTTACATCTGGTGTTAAACTAATGTAACGTTTAATAAAAAGAACATCATACCAACAGACAAACATGGTGGTGGTAGTGTGATGGGCTGGTACTGCTTTGCTGCATCTGGAACGGGACGATTTGCTGTAAGTGATGGAACCATGAATTCTGCTCTCTGCCAGAAAATCCTGAAGGAGAATGTCCGGCCATAAGTTCAAGCCCTGAAGCTCAGTCTCACCTGGGTTTATACAGCAGGACAATGATCCTAAAACACACAGTACCAGCAAGTCCACCTCTGAATGGCTCAAAAAAACAAAACGAAGGTTTTGGAGTGACCTAGCCAAAGTCCAGACTCAAATCGGATTGAAATGCTTTTAAAAACTGCATTTTGTATTTATTGGGGTTCTCCTAAAATTAAAATTTTTTTTGATGATCTCAAAATTTTAAGTGCGGCAAGTATGCAACAAACTAAGAAATCAGGAAGGGAGCAAATACTTTTTCATGGCACTGTAGATAAGAATAAATCTAGTAGATGAGATGATGGTAAAATGGACACAAGTTCTGTGACATGTGTTAATTAACTTTTATACTTAGTGCTGCATAGCCATTGTGTTTAAAGATTATGGGCTGCTCTTTTAAATAAATAAAAATAAATAATATTAAATAAACATTTTTAAACAATGCCTAAAAGTCTTCCAGTTTTGATGTGCAGAGCAGATTTTGTTTATGCAGAAGGCTGCATGTAGTAATTTAGAAAACACAGACACAGAGAACCATCACTTTTATCCATATGCCAGGTTGACAGAACATGTACCTGAATCAAATGAGGAGGATTATGCATTTTATCTACCTGCAGTACATAAGAAAACAGGCCAAAAGACACATGACACACATGGCAGGTGAGGAGGGTAAGGCTGATTGATCCCTTCTTCGTCTCTAACACGATGTCTTCCTCTGACAACATTCAAACTTGTACAAAGCTCCATCTCCTCACTTTGCATAAAGAGCTTTAGGAGAAATCAAGGGACAAGTAAAAGGTTTTAGGATTGTGACACCAACTGTGTATGCAAGCACAGCTGCGCACAGCCATGAGCAAATGCAAACAGCATGCAACATACCCCCGCACACCCCTTTGTAGCTCTGATCAAATACAGAATCAAAACAAGACATTAATTTAATTGCTGTCTCTCAGATCACAAAAAGTGAAGCAAAAAAAAAAAGAAAAAAGACAAAAAAGCCAAATTGAGTCTGAGTCCAAGGTCAGTGTGTGTAGCTGTCTGAACAAAAGTCGGAGATCTCCCAGAAAAAATCTATCAAGTTAGGGAGAAGGCGCCCTTGTCCCGACCCCTGCAGAGTTGCTGGAAAGATGGTTTCCTGTAAAAAGTTTATCTGAGGGTATGGAAGATTAACGAGGGTGTTTTCATTGGCTGCTCTCTAGTCGTCTTGCAGTACTTAGAGGTGATAAGATCAGAATATTTATTGAGCCTCTTCTTCAGGTCATTTGCTATGTAAATTTTATGAGCTTGATGTTGCCTTTGTTTCGCAGGTCATGTGTTATTCCTGCTGAACCCTGGAGCAGGCGGAGGAAAGAGGATTTGTATACTTAGTATGCAGTGTCTTCAAATTAGTAACCCATGCATAATTATTTATACCATGAAAGGGGTGGGGTGAGGGGGGGGGGTGCAGTGGAACAACTAATTCTACTTGCTGCCTGTGAAAATTAAAATCTATTATTTTTCAATCAGATCTGCCTCTTGTTTTTACACCTTGCTTCATTTGTTTTGGAATAATGTGTCATCATGAAACAAAAGTATTCACTTATTGATTTCTCAGGGAAAAGAGAAGCTATGGGCTGTTTTTTAGGTTGAAACAAAATCTGTATTCAAACCGGATTAGCATGGGCCGGTGATGAGATTAACCATGCATTCGCTGCAGTTATCACTACAGAAATGCAACTCTATGGAAAATTGCCCTCCTACATTTTCTTAACTATGTAATAGCTCTGTAGAGGCTGCAGTAAATTGTTCCAATCAGAAAGAAAGAAATCAAGTTTACCGGTTATTTTAAACAAAGCTGCTATTTTCCACTTGTTCCTACCACTGTCAAGTTCATTAAGTGATTGAGCGGGATGGATTGAAGCCCATCAGGCTTTGGCGGACTCTGTGATCATAAATCAAACGGGGAGGGTCAAGACATCAGGACAGGTCTAGCAGCGTAAGCCAAGGCACTGCAACTATGACCTCATCTCAGCTCCCTATGAAATATCCATAAAACACAAACATTTAACCAAAGATAAGGTGATATGATGATGTGAACTCGGATGCATATGGATAACTATTACAATGATGAAGCTCTCTGAGTGAAAGAGAATCCCTACCATGACATCTGTGGGTTATTCATGTGAAATTACATAAATCTTTCAAACAGTTTTAAATCGCTCTCGCCCTCCCTCCATCTCTCTCTGTCTCTCTGCAAGCACTCACCATTAATGCCTATATCAACTGCAGGAGCCAATTGTTAAAAAGGGGTTCTAAGTGCACAGCCCAGTCGATATTGATAATGTTGAAAATGTAGTTGGAAAGAGAGCAAGAGTGGTAGAGAAAGAGGGAAAAAAGGAGAGGTGGGGGGGGGGACATAAATCTGCACACAGTGAATAGAGGAGAGCAGCTGCAGTGGCCTCTGAGTTGTCCCCTTCACCTCTTTGGAAACATCATCAGCACTAATCAGGGCCCTGCTAAAGAAAATGGTCCCGCTTGATTTACACTTCCTACCCTCTGCTGTGTAACAGAGAGAGAGAGAAAGAAAAGGAAGAAAAAAAAAACACAAACAGAAAGAAAAAGCATGGAAAGTGACTAAGAAGGACAAGTGGGGAAATGAAGGGGGGAAAAAAACACGAGGTGGTGAGCAATAATAATAGCAGGCATAAATGCACAGAGCCACATTCTTTCAAGGTCAACCTCAGGTGAAGCAAAAGGTTGTATAAAGGTCATACTGCATGAGGGTCATGTAGGTCTCAATGAGAGTCAATAACACCTCCCAGTCTGCTCTAGACGTGTGGGGGTTGCCTCTGCTCTCACATCAATTCGCTAGGCAGGGACCATGGCAATAAAAGAGATGGAGAGAGACTTAGCCAGAGAGAGAGGGTGAGAAAAAAGAAAATGTACAGGCAGATTGTGAAACAGCTCGCCTTTCAACTACTAACTGCTTTTCATGTAAATGTCTGGGACTGACACTTCTTACACATCCCCACCCACCCAATCCCCCCCCCCCCCCCCCCCCCCCCCCCCCACCTCGCCCAGAAATGCACACACACACACACACACACACACACACACACACACACACACACGCACACCCTCTCTCCTACTTCAGTATACTTTCTCTGTCAGCAGAAGAATAAAAGAGAGGGGAAGGCGAGGGAAGGGGCAGGAGGAGAGAGTGAGAAGGGAGTGAAGAAGTAGGGGAAGAAAAACAGAGAAACAGGAGAAATCAGACTCTTGCCGGGGTTGGCGAAAGGTCAGTCCTGACAGGCTCGGAGGTTAAACTGCCGAGTTAAAATACTGTTCATTATCCTTCGCAGCCTCTTCCCAAATTCCCCTCTTTTGTGTCACAGTCAGTGCCCAGCATCAATGTTCCCCACCCCAGGATTTATTAGACATTGTTGAGCAGCGAGAAAGGGGACCTTTTCTGTACAATAGTAGCAGTGATCTTATGGCAAGGACAATACCGCTGCCAACACAATTACAGAGCCTGGCTTGAGTTATAAGGGTTGCAGGACTGACACTGCAGTGTGTGCACGTGTGTGCGTCTTCTTGTGTGCTTTTACTGTATGATGATAAAAAAAAAAACAACAAAAAAAACAAGCAGCAGGTATTATATAAAAACTACAGTTGTTTATGTTGGCCCGATTCACAAAAGGCATACAGGAAAACAATACAAAAACAATTTGCATAAATTTCTCTATATTTAAAATAACCTTATTCCAGCACAGGAAATTTAATTAGTACACTTGAAGAGAACAAAGCAGGGGAATATCCATAACATGAATTAGCCTGAATCCCATCATTCATTACTCACCAGAGAGCAATGAGATGTGACACATGGCAACAGAACCCTGCCTGAACCGGACAAATTAAAAACACTAGTAATTAGCACTATGCAAAACATGTTGTAAGTTTATTACCTGATTTATGTGGCTTCCTGTTTATAAGGGTACCGTGAGCTGGCTATTCGTCTTCCACCTAGCACGCTTAAGATTCAGAATGGGTTTAAATGATTTATTAAATGAATAAACAAATAAATCACCACACACCTAATTTCCCTAATGATATTAGAAATGACTGACTGTACAAATTGTGCAAAATATAAGGTACTATTAACCTAAAGCACCTCTCATTTTAGGGGTTCAAAACGTCCATCCATTTTCATTTGTGCAAAAACAAAAACAAAAAACATGATTAATAAAGATTTGACTTTTGACATGGATTCCACAAATAAAACACTCCACACTCTCTTTGCTTAATAAAGGAGGGTCAAGCACTCAGTGTTGTCAGCAATATGTCACAGCTGCCCCATCGAAGGCATTTTTTCATGTGAGCCAGAGAGAAACTGACCCCCAATAAACTCTTACCCCAACAAACTTCGCACTTGTTCTGTTTCTCTTACAGTGCCATGTTGGGAGTCACCCCAATCACTATGTGAACTGTATATTTCTATTTTAAGAGACATATTGTTTTCATCTTTTACCCATCTATTCCTTAAGGGAATGAATAGAAAATAAAAAGCCAGACTTTCCCCTGCTAGTCTGCACATTAGCCCCGTCTGTGAGTGAGCATCCAACACCTACTAAAATGCCTCAGCTCTTTGGGTGTACAGGAGCATAAATAATTCAAAATTAATCCCCGCTGAGGGCGACTATAGGAATCATAAATTATCTGAGTGCACTCCCTAATACAGTCCCAGATCAGAACACCTATGGTAACAACTCTCATTATTGTGACAGCGTGGCTGGTATTGTTTTCGCCCTGTGAGTCTGTCTGTCTGTCTCTGGGTGTCATCATGGGCAAAATGTACACCTCAAGAAACGCGGTGTAGTAGCAGCTACTGCAGTTTTAAGAACTTTGGTAGGTGTTTGCATATCTGTCTGTCTGGATGTATGCTTGACAGAATTTGCCAATGTGACAGCACTGCAACGAAGCTAGCTGAAACTTTACAGGAGTGTAGTTAGCATCAAAATAGAGGCTGAAAAAGAAGATGGGTGAAGTCCAACCCCTGAGTACTCTGCATGTGTGTGCTTGGATGGCGGTGGGTTTTTATGAGAGGAGGAACTGACCTAAATTCACTTCATAAGAATGCCCCAAAATTATATATATTTCTTGATGTGTGTGTGTGTGTGTGTGTGTGTCCTGGAGACATGTACTGCAGCAGTTACGGCCACAGAAGTGGTGTAGAGTGCATTGGCAGTTGTTTATATGTTTGTCTGTCTGTGAGGAGATTTTATCAATGTGACAACATGGTGCAAGATACAGCGACTGAACTTTACAGGGGTATATTGGAATTAAAATGAAAGGCTAGTCCAGATGTGAAAGTGTACTGGTGTTGTGAGTGGTCTAATCCATATATTTTTTAATTAATTTTTTAATGTTTGTATAAGTTCATTAATAAAAATAAATAAGTTTTAAAATTAAAAAAAAGGAAATATGGACACACACTGAGATGTTGTGTTGACATTTACAACAAGTTTGTGAAAAGGTTTGCTCATCACTCTGTGGCAACTGCCCAGGGGACAGTGATGGATGGCAGGCCGACAACTGTTAATCAACCCCAGCAGGGCTGGAAATAATAATGTCAGGTAATTGAGAACATAAAAGCGAGCACTATCATATAAAAGAAGGTACATTTAGACCTCCTGACACATGGACACAAAGACATGAAAAGAAGATGTTTAAAGTTGATGAAATATTAAATAAACCTAGACTGTAACACCAGAGACTGATAAAGTTAAAAAAAAAAACAAAAACAAAAAACTTTCAGATGAATGCAGCCATGGATACAGCTCTCACCCCTGAATTAAAGAAGAGTTGGCAATGAATCACCTTGTTTATATTTATAATATGAAAGACTGGAAAGACTAACATAACCGCGAGTAGAGAGGAAGATGCCAGTCTAAAGCATATCAAAGCTATATTAGATGTGTCTACTCTTGTGTAAAAGGAAGATGTGAGAACATAAACTGATCCTCAATAAAAAGGACTACTGTAACGGGTAAAAGAGAGTGGCATTCAGCAAGGGGAGGGGAAAAATATCCGCTTTAGAAAGTGTTTGGAAATATACATATCAAAGGAAAGACATGGAGATTTCCTTTGCCTGTGCATCCAATCCGTGTACCCCCCCCATCCCCCCACCCCACCCCCCAACTCTGCAAGTGAGATGAGGGGTCTATTGCAAATTCTCAGGTAAGAGAGCCAGAAACCTACTTATGATGCTCTGCTGTTCATAATCCATAGGTTCTATCAGCAGATTACTAGAAATAAAATGTTGGGAGAGACATAAAACAGGACTCAGAATGCCAAATGAGACAATGCCGGTTTCAGTCTGAACTTCACTTCCACGCACCTAATTAACAGCTTGCGTTCATCTCGGGCTAAGACAAAAAATGCAAAAGGGGGAACAGAAATCTTCCCAGCAGGATACAGCAATAAGTAGTTTATGTTGCAATACATCCCATTGCTGTATATGATGATAAGATACATTATTGCCGTAGAGTTCACGTGTGAATTTTCATTGAAAATATATTACCACATGTAATAGCTTAATCTCTGTAACTCGCCCAGTATGACTTTCCACCCTCTTTAGCGCCACTGGATATGTGTAGGGCAATTCATTCGTCACACAGCTTTACCCATTAGAGGCGGACTGCTAAATGCTTCACCTTTTGATTTTGAGGAGGAGTACAGGATTTGTCAGGGGAAAAGGGAAGGTGCTTTATTGCTCCAAATTTCATCACAATAAAGGCTTATAGGGAAGGTGGCATAATCGTTGCCCTATAAATGTCTCTGTGTAGATTACATGCTTCTTGCCCAGCTAATCCTCATAATTGATGAACTTCTATGCTGACGATTTTTTACATTATTTTGTAATTTGTTTATTAATTAAGATAACACTTATTTTGGGACCTCAACCAAGTAAACACGATTATGTGCTCTGCGGGGTGAGTGTTCAGTGCACTGACGTTCCCAAAGCAGCAAGCTGGCTGGCTGGCAGGCTGCTGCTGCCAGGGAATGTCTAATAGTCTTCCACTGAGAAGTTTAATTCATTTGCCATAAAGCTAAAAATAAACACAGTCACACTTAATTGGGCTCTGAATGTGAGCATTATTGAGTTGTTGAAAAAAGCAAGACCACAAATTATAACGAAGGACTCAACATTTAAACAGCTGAAACACTGCGTAGGGCATATGCATTTCAATTTTGTGTGTATTAGTTATTACAAAAAAAAAAGGGGGGGGGGGGTTATAGATACTGCACAAAAATAGTAATGTTGCCTTAGAAATACTAATTAATTTCCAAAAGATGTTCAGTGTTTGCTGTTTAAAAAGGCTGCAAATTTGACAAAACTGTTTATCTTATAGGTTTTGCTCTCTTGGAAGCATATGATCATGAGTTACAGTCTTTGAGAGGAAGCATTTATGTATCATCCAAGTTTATGACATGCAGTGACTTTGAGGCAGGGCCGTTAGGATAAGAGAGAGGGAAAATCAAAAAGATTTCCATGAAAAAGTGGAATAAATAAGTCCCTGAGTTACAACAATTTGGATTTACATACATTATCCAGCTCTATCTCTCTGGGATATTTTACAGTCCTGATATGTGATGGGGGGGAGCAGAGAGATAAACTAAATATGACCTATGCTCTGCAGACTCAGCCAGAAAGAGCAAACGCCTGTAAGAATACTCAAGGAGCAGAAAAAAGGATGAGAGGATGAGGACAAAAAGCCAGGGGAAGGAAGAAAAATGACACTAAAAGGCAGCCACGATCTGATTGATGCTCTGCTGTATTTGAAGATCAGTGGCAGCCTTGTGGTGGCAAGCACAGAGGTCAGAGTGTGTGTGTGTGTGTGTGTGGTGTGTGTGTGTGTGTGTGAGTGAGAGAGAGAGAGAAGGGGTGTGTGTCCACGCTTGCTATAAGGGCGCGTGGCTTTCTTTGTCGGTTTCACTGTCTGGATTGTGCGTGCGTGTGCAGGAAAGTGTGTCCAGAGTCACTCTACCAGTCTCCCTCTCTCCCTCTCTCTCACTGCCTGTCTCTCTGTCTCTCCATTGTAGGAGAAGAGAAATCTCAGTCGCTGGGTGGCTGGGGGAAATCAGATGTGAGCAGAGAATAACATGCTCAATTTGGCCTGGGAGTGGAACCACGGCCAGAAGAGAGGAGAGCACCGTGATGTATCGAGCCGTTTGCCAGCCGGATGGGGGACACAGTGGCGGCCCTCTCTCTGCCTGTCAGCAAATACACATTTTTCACTCAGCAGGAGTAGTAGGAGCCCTGTGTATGTAAGCATGTGCGCATTTGTGAGGTCAGTGGAGGGGAGAGTGTGTGTGTGTGTTTTGGAACAGGAGAGCACTTTATTGTGGGGGGGACAGGGAAGTTGTGTTTAATTTAGATTTGGTAAAAAGTTAATGCTGACACTGATTTGAGGGGAGGAAAAAAAGTGATAGATATTTTAGCTAATATTTTTTCACATTTATATATACAAATTTATTAAGTTCATTAAGTTTGTTAACGTTACACTGAAAATGGAAAACTATTGGGTCACTGTTTATTAACTTTCCAGCAATGAATTTCTCAAATTAGTTAGCCCCTCTTAAATCCATACTATTTGCTCAACTACAGTGTATACTGTGCTACTTGTGCTGCAGACAGTATGCAGTAGAGTATATACTGGTTGTGCTCTAACGTCATAGTGTGCATTTTTGTGAGCTACTGTATGTGCTGTCCTGAGTTTCGGTGGTGCAGGGATTCAGCACCCTGTGCGTGTGACCCACACACTCAGCAGATTTAACTTTGTTTGCTCTCATCAAAATTAGAGGACACACAACTCTGACCAGGAAGAGGAAAACATGGAGCTCTTCCAAACGCGCCTCATTGCTTTCTGACCTCCAGCATCACACTTTAATTAACTCGCAAGGTGTTTGAAGAGGAACAGCGAGCATGTTCTAGTTTCAAAAACCTACAATTGTAATTGCTAATGTAAAGAGAGAAATCTGAGGGAAAACACGCAAGTGAAACTTCAAATTTATAAAAAAAAAAAAATGAACTAAATACTAGTAGTATTATCCTTGCAACTCCCTTTCTAAGCACAGAGGGTTTGACAAGACGCCCAAGAACCTGGTATCACCATCACATACTGGCAGCAAACTAGTCAGCCTGAAGGTCTCGGAGAAACACATTCACACACATATACACAGAAGCACAAGCCTCCACACTAAAGACCTCTTTTCAGCTTGCGTCAAGGGAAGTGGGCTGGGGAGGCCCTTTGATGTGGGAACACTGAGGTCAGAGAGAACAGTCTGTGCAGCGCTAAATTCCATCCCCCACTACAGTTCCTTTTTCACTTCTACGGCTTTGGTTTGAGAGGCACATCTTCAAAACAAGTTTTAAAAAAGAATTTAGCCCACTTTGAATATGTAGGAGTACAGAATGGATAAATGCCACGTTTCAGGCTGTAGCTGCCACAGTCTCCTTAACAGTCCGCTGCCTGTGTTGCATTTAAGATTTTTCCCCTTATACGTTTATTGGCCTTTTGTTTCTGGAACCTAGGGAAAAGGCAAAATGTCTAAGCAGCACATAAACTAATCTCAAATGTCACGTCTTATTAGAAGCAAATGGAAGGAAACATTTGGCTCACTCACCCCGCAGAGTCAATGAATTTGTCAAAATTTTATGATAATTCATTCAATTACTCTATAGACATTTAAATGATGTGGCGAGTGAGAGAGGAGGGGATGAGGGTCAGCTAAAGAGAGCAGAGAGGGGGAGGAAAAGAGGGATTGGGGAATAATCCTGCTCTTGATATTACACTCCCTCCAGAGGCCTTTTAAGAGCTCCTATCACAGTGTGAGGCCTCCTAAACTTCTCTCCCCCTGCTCACCAACTCAGCAGCCAGTCCACCCCCGTCTTCCCAGACACCTCTGTTCACAACTAGCTGTACAAACAGGGCCATTACTAAACACACATACTTTAAACCCCAACAGATGCATAGCCATGAGAAATATTATGTTTTTTAGATTGCATTTGAAAGGATTTTACAATTATTTAATAATTAAAAAAAAAAAACACATAAATACACCTTTAGATTAGTTTTACATTTTTCTCTTCATGCCCCACAGTGCGCACTTGCAAACACAAACACTGCTGCTTTCATTTCTTGGAGGATGACAATAAAAAGGCCGTCGCTCATCACGACCCTTGACCTCTGATCCTTGGAGGTTTCCCACTGCCTGTGATAGAAGAGGGAGAGATGTAAGGATGGAGGGGTGACAAAAGGCATCAATGTGGTGGGGCCATGAGAACAGCTCCCTCTGTAAGACCAGCTCAGGCTGCATCATGGGTAAGCTCCCCCTCTAGTGTTCACTGGCCTCTCGTGTGCCTACTCCTACTCAAAGCGCAGATTTTAATTCATTGTCCAAATGTATTTCTTATTTAAACATATATACCAACTGTGTATTTAATAGAGATATCTGATACAAATGATCTGTGTTTATTCAAATATTATGCATTGCAGGTGCCTACATGATGCTCCTTGTGAAGTACTTAAACCAAAGTATAGTTCAAAGTTAAGGTGGGAATGCTCCCAATAGAACACTTATTTTTTTTTTTACTTCAAAGTTAGTGTTTACTAGTCGTCCAATCAAAATTATCAGGAATATAATTAATGTTTTTCCCTTATAAAACTAAATATAATTATGGCATTTCACAGCACTCAAAGGTACAATCATGCATATGCCTGCATGGTGGCACTGCCTCGGCGTCTTCTTTCTCTAGGAGGACTGGCTTTTCCTTTGAGTAGAGTCAAAGCATCTGTTCGCCATTGGCTCAAAACCAAGCACGGTGTGTCCCATTCACATCTAAACTATGCTAGTGCCTCCTATTCTAGCTTAGCCACGCCTGAGGGCATGCTAATTACCTTCTCTCTTCGCTCTAAATTACCCATCTTTCAGTGGGACTCTGACGCATTTGAGGCCAGCGTTGCTAGCAGACAGAGAGGACAGAGTGAATGATAGAGAGGGAGAAAGAGGGAGGAGCAAAGGGTGAAAATAGAAACAAACCAATAATCATTCCCTCCTAAACGAAAGCCACTCTGTCCCTAATGTAGACAAGTCATTTTGTACAAGCCGTTAAAGCCCACTGGGCCAGGCGAGCATGCAGTGCAGGGCCGCCTGTTTCAAAGATCTTTTGCAATCAGTTACACAATGGACCCCCTCATTTTATGCTGCTACATCATAAAAGTGCTCCTTTTGTTACATTTCCATCCTTAAAAGGGTCTTAATCCCCATCCTTTCAGGGCAGTCTATGGCAAATTCCTCAGGGACATCCCATTCGCTGCAAGGGCTGGAGTGACCCACTCAGAAAACAGCATGCAGGGCTTTGAGCTTTTCTTCTGCTGCCACTCTCCAGAGAACATTAAATCGTACTTTTCATCCCCCTCACCATAGGGGGAAGCCCCTTAATGATGACAGAGAAAGAGAAATTCCTCCACTCAGTCCTATGACACCATTCTGCTGTCAAGCAGGCGTCTCGGCGGACAGAGAATCAAACATGGCTTCCTGCAGGTGGAACGCCAGTGAAGGTCACGGTACAGTCCAAAGAGGAGAAGAGAAGAGAAGGAGGGAGGGATAGGGAGAGAAAAAGAGACAGAGGTAGCATGTCAGAGGGAGACCAGCTTTCCCTTTGTAAATTAAGTCATCTGCCGAAAAAGCTTAAAAAAAAACACACACAGCCTTCACTCCATCATGCCCCCTGTCTTCTACAATCATTCCTAGTTGACTAAAATTGGTGAGTTTAAGCAATTATTTGACTAATTGTTGCACATTTTGTATATGAATTTTACTTTCATATATAAATGATGGTGGGGATATCAGAAAATAATTTAGATCTAGGGGTCAGAATGAATACTGTCAGTATGTAACTTTGTTAACTCTGTTACACATTACATTAAAATTTCAATACACAGTAATGGCTTAGTAATGAAAATATATATATATTTTCTAAAAGCATGCGCGAAGGCCACTGGCAAAATGGGCAATGATTTTGAGTGTGTCACAAAATCAATAGCCAATGAGCTGTTTAATATCAGACCAAGTGGCCATACTAATTGGTTAACTATTTTAATACATTTTAACATTTGATGCCAGTGATTGAACGTTTGCCACCAGACGTTGGGGACCTCCTTCTTGGGGTCATCTTTTACTAGCTCAAAAATAATAACACACCTTGGATTTCCTGCCAGACATGTAATTATTATCTATTAACACTGGTCAGCAGCCATATGCATGATGACGTCCATAAGAGACTGACTGTTGACACTTTATGTTAAACCAATTAAATGAATGTGAATACACTAAAAAGATATTCTTGTACAGTCCTAGGTTCAAATTCACCTTGGCGGGGGCTGTGTGGAGTTTGCATGTTCTCCCTGTTTGCGTGGGTTTTCTCTGTTTTTTTCCAGTTTCCTCCCACAGTCCAAAGACATGCACTTAGTGGAGTTCAGGTTAATTGGTGATTCTAAATTGCCCATAGATGTAAATGTAAGTGTGAATGGTTGTTAGCCCTATGACAGCTGGGATAGGCTCCAGCCCCACCGTGACCCTGAAAAGGCAAAAAATGGATGGATGGATAAATTTCACCACATAAAATACCAAACTCTGAAATATGCTGATAAAAATGATAAATACCAGCATAACAGAGAGCTTTTTGGTTGATTGTGAAGCATGTTTTAATCACTAGCTTTGGTGGCATCTGTGTCTGTGTTAGCTTCCTTATTGTACAGGTGGGTCAGATGGCTGAGGGAATAATGCTGTGGGATTTGAGCAGGTGAAGATGTCACTGTTTCTAGCATGAGATGAAAATAGAGACTTCAATAGTCTATAATCCTCCAGCTACAAGTCTTACCCCCCTATAATGGCTTTTATAGCTACTCAACTTGGCCAACACAAAAGTCATGGAAATGTGTACTTGGAGGTGAAACGACACCTCAAGCATCCAGCTCTGTCATGTAGATCCTTGGGGGTTACATTTTTTACCTCATGTCTGGCAATAATTTTCAAATTATTTGTTACACATGGAGAGCGTGTTTCACAGTTTGTATTGATGTAAATGGACCATGTTGCCAGGCTGAATTCAGAGAAACCCAAAAAAACAGGAGACACCATCAAAGGCAATAATTACATGCAGAGCCGGGGAGGGGCTAGTATGAGCCAATAATCAAAACCAGCACTTGCTCTAGAATCTGATTAAACTGCTAATGACCTGTCACTCAGAAGCAAGGCAGATGTTTATAGATGCCCAGTACCAACCGCACAGCTCATCAGTCAGAGTCAGAACCTTGGCAGTCATGTCATCTACCACACCTACTCACTTAGCATTGCTACTGCACAACACTGGGGAAAACTACTTTTGGGTTACTGATGGTGGAAGCTGAGCTGTCGCCATGTGCTTTCACACAATCAGAGGAGAGGGCAGCTGTGTGTTATATATTTATTAGTTTTTTCCATTCTCACTGTCTTGCTTTGGCCACATTGCAACACCTTTGCCACCTTTCCCGAGCCACTGCCCCTTCTCTTTTTCCCATTTGTGATGTGGAAGCAGCCATTTTCTTGTGGTCCCTCAGCTTTCACCCTGACGCGTGACACTCATGACAAATTGGGTGTGGAAGTGAAGGTGATGGGCTGTGAAAGCAATGCCCCTGCACCCGCTATACACATGAACACATATACACGAAGGCTACTAGAAGTACAAATACAAAAATATCAGTCGTGTGTGTTCGGCATCTTGCACACAATAGTTTTAGACACTCAGCCCCGCTCTGAGGCAAAGCACAAAGGTTATGCTGCAAACAGGGTGATGACCTGGATGTATAACACACAAAGAAAACAGGAAATGGAAATCTTGACTTCCTTCACCTCCAGCTTTGACTCCAACATGTGTTTCTCTCCAACCTCATCTATTCAGAAGCAATACAGGACCTTGGGGTATTTACAAATGTGCTCATCATTCTCAATTTTTCAGAAAAAAAAAATCCAAAAAGTAGCTGTTTTTCCATATTTATGCTTTGTTACAGTTAATGTGGAACAGATAGATTTTTGCATTTCCAATGAAACACACCAACAACCCTTCTCCGATTACTTATTATTTTAAAATATTTATAAACTAATTAAATTTTTCACATCAACCACATTTATTGTGAAAAATTGAGTAATTTTGACCAGGGGAAAAATTATTGTACTGAATTGTATAGCAATTATCATAACATTACACTAATTCCCTTAGAAGTATTTAAATTATATGGTTGGTTGATTGCATGATGAATTAAAGAGCCATTTTTCATACTAAGAACCTAATCCAACAGTAATCAGGATGGGGGCTCTAAGGCACATTCAAGACCAGACAGGCCGGAACCAGCCTAAGCTAATACTGTAGTCATATCATTATCATCGCCATCACCTCCAGGGACTTAATCTAACCTGTAGCCTTAGCCTGATCCACAAGTGCTTAAGGAACAAATCATTACATTAGCACCATAATAATGCCAGAAGATGTCACAATGTGATTTTAGACAACTCAATTTTCTGCAATCTCCTTAAGTTGTTTTAATTAAGTCTGCTGGAGTTTCACTCTTGCAGTTAAGAGTTGGCCATGTGCATGACATTTTGATTCAAATAAAGGAACAGTTTGAAATAAAATTAATAAACAATAGCAAAACAATGCAACTTGCCTTTTTAAGCTTCAGCAGAACTAGACAATAAAGAACATATAAAGCAGAGAAGTTACAAATTAGTGCAAAATGTGTGAAGGCTGCATACGCATCTTCATTAACTGATGTGCAGGAGCCACTGAGCAGACTTAAATAGTAACCACAATACGCTATCTGGCAGAGAGAGAAGGAACAGAGAGGCTTTTGTTGTTTGGTGGAGGACAACAGAATAAACAAATATATGCACTTTTACAGTTACTTCCTCTAAGACCAGACTCACTGTCTCTCTCTTTAATAAACAAATCCAGCATTAAATGACAAATGAAAGTATAGATGTACAGTTTAAGATACCTTTGCAAAATAAACTGAAGAAGAAACAGGAAGTGTATCGAATTCCACGATGTGGTCAGCTGGTGGCCAGTTATATACCAGATACTCCATGACCATAACTCAAGACCTTGCACATAGGGTTTATGAGATAAAAAAAACATAAAAAAAACTGACAGTTTACAGATTCTAACACATCTTTAAAAAAAAAATGCTGTAAGTCATCAAACACACACGGGAATACAGAAGCATTACCATCAGCCAGTCTGGTTAACCAGAATATTGAAGTGCCAAGCTGAAAAGGCCACTGATAATGTGATTAAAACATTGCTGAGCTCAACAGTAATTACGCTCCTGAACACAGTGTATCCTGATGATATGACAATTTTACAGTTAAGAGTATTTTTCTACATTGTTAACAAAGCCATCACCTGGCAAAGACTTCAATACATATTAATGAAAGGAGATGGAGTTATTATTAGATTACTGAGGTGAATGTGATTAGCAAGAACTATAGCTTTGCTTCCTGAAAACATAATTGTACTGCACGTTAAGCTAGAGGCTCACATTATCAAAGTTGTATCAGGCAACTGACAAGGCTTTTATAATTAGGCATGGTATTCTTTGAGAGAAAAGAGACGAAATCTCAGCCACACAATGCACAGCAGGGTATATATTCACTTACAACCCCTACAGGCAGCAGAGAACAGGCTTGTTGCCTTTGATCCTTCCATCCAGTTGTTTATAGAGGTTGTAGAGGTCCCCGAACCCTTTTGTATTAGGAATAACTTCAACTGTACAGCTGAGATGCTGGTAAGAGAAAGTGGTAGCAAAATATCTGGCATGCTTGGCTCCTTAGAGAACAATTTAATCACTGGAAATGTGTCCATTAAAATCTAGACAGTAGATCAGACAGAACGTCTAAAAGTAAATCAAGTAAAATATTTTTTTTAATATATAAAACTATATATAACATTTCAATACACAAAATCATCAGGCACATTTTTATAACACAAGCTAAACCAGCTCTGATTTAAAAAAAAAAAAAGAAGAAACTTCTTTTAATCCATGTCATCGCCTCAATATCGTCCATACCGCCCGTTCCAAATTGCCTCTAATCCATGTTTATACATACTGTATATTTTCCTCTAAGACACTGGGCATCACTAAGCTATAGGCCCCGTCTGTGCACGGTGGCTATTGTGCACACATCAGGCGAGGGCTTTTTGTGCCATTGTGCTCAGTGACAGACTGAATGAGAGGGACTGTTTCTCAGTACCAGAATATGTGGGAGACACCTGCTGGGCCGGGCTGCACCGGCCTGCTCTGGTCCACCATTAAAACATGTAGCGCTAGGGGCTCTTTTGTTAGCCAGGAGCTCTTGGTGGTGACATGTTTGAAGTGTCACAAGTGTCAGTCTTTATTAGATCCAGAGTGATATTAGGTGATGGAAGAGTATGGTTTGTCAAGAACAGGGAAAGATGGATTGAGTTAGATAGACAGATAGGGCTTCCCTCTTAACCCATTTACAATTACAATAGAATTACAATATGAACACAGAACAATACTTTGGTTAGAGGAAGGTATCACTTTCACTTAGTTTTTAAAAACAGTGGCAGCGAATATGAAAACATCTAAAGTATATATTGTATGCTGCTGCTGGTATAATTCATCAGATAATCTTCTGGGTTAATGAAGCATCTCCTTACTATGGTATTCATTAGCATACTTTCTAACTATTTTGCAACACTTTCACTGTGTGTGAGTGTGCTCCTGTGTCTGCAAGTGCTTCCAAAATAACTAGAGAATACAGGAGAGATAATTTATGGGGTTGCTGCAGTACAAATACGGAGGTTGCTGCTAGAAGCATACATCGATTGACATCTACTCAAATGTTCATTGACAAAAGGAGAAACACTGAGGGAAAGAGTGCGAGGGAGAGAGAAGGGTCCTGAGAGGGGGAGAAAAAAATCCATAATTGCTCTCATCGCCATATGATTTTCTGCAGGCAATTTTCAGGGAGCAGACACTGACCTTTGCCTACTTAATTCCTGTGCAGTAAAGAAACAGAGAGATGATCACTGGGGCACATAATTACACTCTCATCGATACATGGATCTATGGGATAGACTATGAATGCAACGCAGGGATGAAAAGACAATACACATTACCCTCGCAACCTGCACAAACGTGCATGTCCTCTGACCTACATGCGCATGGAGGAAAACACATGCCCACATACCTATCATCATTGCAGTGGCGTATGTTTCTATCTGGATGCAAAGTCAATGTGAAATGCACGATGGGTAATGATGATGTGAGGGTTTGAGGCTGCGAGCTGGATGGAGGACCCCATATGGCTCTCTCCCTCCGTGTCATTACCTTGTTACGCCTCTGACTTCCATTCAGAGAGAGAGAGAGAGAGAGCGAGAGCAAGACAGAGCGAGGATCACCCAAGACCATGCTACAACTGAAATTGTCTGGGGTCAACAGTGCCATAATTACTTTAAAATGTCAGACTGCAATAAAATACAACAGTTCATCTGGCAGAAAGCAAATTAGCTTTGACCATGCCGTAATTACCCTTTCCTGCAGAACCATTAGAAGAGATCAAATCTTCACATTCTCTGTTTGAGGAAAGGCCATCAGAGTACACTCCACCTGACAAGGATGCACATTTGCCATTTTGCAGGGGTAATTAATTGTCCTTATAATAGAAATTTTATATTGGACTTTGAAATGGAAAAAAAATGTAATAACCTGCCAGTTTTATCTTAACCATGTGATGACACCCCTTGCCTCTTGCACTCTCACCACTTCTTCTTCCTTTTATTTTACTTTAGCAGCTGACTGATTTGTATGTTTAAATACTCTGACAGAGGATCTCCTGCTCCAGTACCTGTTATTTATATGTTAGGATTTTAAGGGTAATGTTAGGATATATTGGTGATTAAGGTTAGTATGACAATATATGTTGGGAATTATATATGTATTTGATGTACATTTTCTGATGTTTATAAGCTGAGGTTAGCTTTGGGGGAGTCCCATTTCACAAATAACTATTTTTTTTTTTTGTATTTTAAGTGATTTATGAACTGAAACTGAAACCTGTAATCATGACCTACATAATATATATAATTCAAACATCCCAAATGGATGTGTGACAGTAACACAGATCTTAAACACCTGTTCCATGTATATTAAGCACACAAAATTTATCAATTTACCAGCTGTTTTCAGATCTCTTTCAGAAACATTTCCGTGGTTTGAAGGTTCTCCTGTCATTCTTCATTCCCTTGTAGTTTTGGACAAGATGTATAGAATACAAAGGAATTTGAATGTATGAAATCTGAACATCTTTATCACCAGAAATGCAGCATTTCAAATTTATTTAATATTAAAAAAAAGAAAAAAAGAAAATTCACTTATAGAACTTTACACATTTAGCTCAAATACTTTTTTTTGCTTATAAATTGCCTAAATAAATAAATAATGATAAAATGCAAAGAGTTCTGTTAAGTAAGCCTGTAAAATGACTTAACACAGACTCACTGCATTAACTACATTAGTATTGTGTGCGATGGCACCCCCAAAGGGGATCTTTTAAAAAGCAACGTTTCACTTTTCTGCATTCATAATTCCATCAAATTTGACAAGATCTCCAACACCACTGACTGAAATGCAGCTCCAAACCTCAACCATGTTTTACAGCTGGCTGTAGATGCTCACCGTTGTGCCTCTCACCTGATCTCCTCTGTGTATATTGACGGTGAGTTGGATCAAAAATTTCAAATTTGGATTCATCACTCTATATGACCTGTTGCCACTGATTTTCAGTCCAGTTCTTGTGTAATTTGGCATACCTCAGCCTTTTCTCACTGTTTCCCTTTCTTTTCCACTGTTTCCAGTTCTGGCCACCCTTCCATTGAGACCATTTCTGATGAGGCTTTAGCAAATAGTAGATGGATCGACTGAAGGCCCAAATCCGTACAGGTACTAGGTCAGGTCATTGTTGGATTCCTTCCTTCTGGTTAAGGACATGAGGTTCAGACCCTGCTCATCTGCTGCAGATAGTTTTCTTTAGGCCTGACACTTCTTTTGTCCTTCACTTGTCCAGTTTCTTTCAATTTTTAAAGACACACTGCAGACCATACCAAGATTTGCCAAGCTTTCAGCTAATAGCTCTTTGGGAATCACCTTGTGAGTGCATAAATACTATTTTATGTCTGTCAAACTGTGTTCCTTTGGATTTTTTTTTTAATAGATTCAACTAAAGAAATGGGAGCAAATTATGTTTCTGTGACAGCAAAGTGCCTAAAGATATAATTTAAAATTAGTTCATTGCTAAGTTGTCTGTTATGTGTAGACACAACACTGACTCATCCCTTGAGTTGGATTCCTTTTTTATGCTTGAATGGGTCAGAGTTAAGTGGCTTAACAAACTAAGAAAAAAACAAAAACAAACAAACAAACAAACAAAAAAAGACATTCCTCTGAAAATAGTCCAGTTACAATGACTGGACTGAAAATGAGTGAAAAGCAGCCAATGTTCACAGAGAAACTTTAAAGACCTTCTCCAGAACATTTAAAAAAAAAAAAATACAAGGTGGCCGGGTTCCTTGGAAACAAAAGAAAAGAGGGGCGGCCAAAGACTTTTGCACAGTACCACGCGCCAACATGAAACAACACTTTCCCTCCCCTCACCCCCTCCCGGTCACGGCAGATGACTGCCCCTCCCTGAGCCTGGTTCTGCTGGAGGTTTCTTCCTGTTAAAAGGGAGTTTTTTTCTTTCCCACTGTTGCCAAGTGCTCACAGGGGGTCGTTTTGACTGCGGGTGTATGGTATTTACCTTACAATATAAAGCGCCTTGAGGCGACTGTTGTGATTTGGCGCTATATAAATAAAATTGAATTGAATTGGAGAGAAAGCTCAATAACAGTAGTAACCTGGCCAGTGAGCTGGTTTTAGGGAAACATGATATAGGATGAACCAGTGCTAACTGGTCCTCAGCAACTAAACATTAAAAGTAAAACAACAAAAAAAAATTATACACTTAGCACCTCATAAAGGAGGAGAGTTTAGACAGCCTTGTCCAAATTTTCCTGCTCCAAACTACGCAGAAGCTAGAGACATAATTTGTAAACAAAAGACAGCATTGATGATGCAGAATATCAACGAGCGGGAAAACACCTTGAAAGAAGTGTCAAAGCAGCAAAGATACAAATTACCACTTCTGCTCAGAACTTTGAGAATAAAATCAGAGAGAAAACAGGATGCATGGAATTTGGGAGTTGGGCCTTTAGCTTCGAGTTAAACTGATAAGGTCTGTATCCTGGCAACCGTATGCACAACTAATCATATGATCAGAGGAATTCAAGCTTTTGGTGGTGGGGTGTGTGGATTTTTGATTCATATCCCACATCAGGAATCAACCCCTCAAAAAAGTCATAATATGATCTTTTGGCACCCCTACGCTACCACTGTTGCACTATTCTGCTGTTGAATCTGAATCTAAGCTCAAGAGCATTGTAACCTTATCTAATTAGCTGTGGGCCCAGTCTGTCAGCCAGTGCTGCTGGGTTGGCAGCCACCACCATGATTAGTCATATTGAATTATACATTCAGGGCATGTACGACACCTTCCACATCAACACAATACATAGACTCTCACACACACACATATACAGCCGCAGACACACACAAACTCACACAGTGATGAAAACAAGTACACATATATGAATGCACATGCATGCACGCACACAAACAGACAAAAAAAAAAAAAGAGAAAGAAACAAAAAAAACAAAAACACACACACACTTAGTTTCTGTTTTGGAACAGGGTGATGCGGATGTGCGTAAACAGGATTAGGAGAGACGGTTCCACTGTCACACAGACCTCCAGATTGTAATTCTCTTGCCTCTCTGACAGCTTGGCACAGCACTAAGTCACCTAACGTTTGCTTTGACATGAAATCCAGACCTGGGCACAGATGAGGTTATCAGTGGGGGGAGATGAGTGGGAGGAAACACGTCTAGTCCTATTGGGAGGACTGTTTATTGCCTGGGTTTGGTTGACTGAGGGGACTGAGGTGGCAGGAAGAGAATGGCACAGGGTACAAAAAACACCCACCAAAACTGCCTTTAGCTTGCCTTCTCTGATGGCTCAGGTCCTCATACAAGTGTGAAACCTATCTAAAAGTAGCTGAAAGATTACAATCCTCTTCATTAAATTTATCTCCTGCGACATAAACTTTTAATATGCTCACCAGCAGTGTGTATGGGACTTCCAGGGCAGCTTAAATGACTGCAACCTGTAATTACTGTTCCAGCACTTGATTAGAATAATCTGATTGCAATTATTCAGTGACTTTAAAATACAAGCCTCGAGCTACAGAACAATAATTCAAGGGCAGTGATTGGGAACGTGTTTCTTTTTTGGCTGTAAAATGACGTTTTAATCGACAGAGTGAAAGAGGTTCCCTGCTAAGGAGCCAGCTCCCTCAATTAAAGGCCATTTATGCAGTGAGGGGGAAGACGTTGTGCTGCGATGTGGAGTTAATCACCAGGCAGACACTTAGAGTTCTCACGGATCAGGAAACTAACCCCTCTAACGGGTAAACAGGCAGAAATGCAGCACACTGCACAGCCATAAAGAACACACACACACCAATATTCAGGCTACCGTTTACTGTACTATGCTGTTTGATTCCTTAATTAATTCAAATAACATAAACATGCCTAATGCTTACAGGTTCAGTATGTTGTGATCACTTGATTAAAAGACACAAACCCAAAATAAAAACTGACATGAGAGAGACATGTTAATTATCTTCTATATTCTCCAACAACAAACCTAGATTATTAATAGCCTTTAACAGACAACTCTAATGTATCACGTCACTCTAAGAAATCTGTGGTGGATTAATTAAAAAAGTAATACAACTTGAGGGAGAAGTATTGCCCAGCTGGCACTGATTCCATGGTCAAAGTGAAGGACAAACATCGTGACTGTAATCTTTTTCTAGGCCTCTAATTTGCATGACTTTATTTCCTCGTTCTGATTTACCTAAGGACAGGCGATTTCTGTCCCTGCCTTACAAGCTGGCCCACACCGGGTGATTAACAGAGCTGATTAGTCCTTCAACACGAGACACACACCCACACCCACACACAGAAATTAACTTGTACTTTAACGGTTGCAGAGTATGTGGGTATAATGTGTGCACACTTATTGTATGTACATGTTCAAATACTGTAAAAATATGGATAGAGGCACATTTAGAGAAGTAGAAAAAACTCAAACATGCTACTTAATTCATGTGTACTTTTTATATAATCATGTAAAAAAAATGTGAGAGGCCACCATGATTAAATAATAGCATGAGACATCCAATACATCTAAAAGATGTATATTCATGACATCTTTTCACAAGTTGTTTTTTTTGTATATAGAGGAAGCAGGTGCTTACACATCTGGAAAGAAAATGCTGGGACAAAATTGATTGTCTGTTCTATTTTAAATGCTTAATTGTTGCCATCCTGTTTGATAATTGACTGTACATGTTAACAAAACGTGCAACCAAGTACACATTAATCAGTATTACTCTGCATTAACCTTAGTAAGTGGCACCATAAGAGACATGCCCTCTCTAATCAGCCTCATTGTGTTATATCACCTCCACTCTAACTATATCACCAAGAGTTCAAAGACCTCACACTACATGTTATTGCTGAAACCATCTTTAATCAGTGGCATTGGTCTTTGTTAGATCACGGAGGTCTACGTTGTAATGAAAACGGCAGCTAGCTCTGATAGCAGTCTAATTGGGAGATAATGAGCCAATAACATCAATAGCTAATGACACACCGAGTCTAAGTCACACCCCCCCTCAGGCCACACAGAGGCTCATTCAGCACTGATGGAGTGCATGGCTGGGAAGTCTGACAGAGCTAGACCAAGCTCTGTACAAACAGACTGTCTTGATGGCTTCATTAGGCTTCTGAAAGGCAGCGGATGAGACTTTAAGATGGTTTGCTGAAGGGAACACATATGTGATACGTAGTGCACTGTCTAATAATTATATTTCAGGTGAAAAATAAGTCTGGTACACATTGTTTTTTAATTACAAAAAGAGAAAATGTGTATTGCCTTTCCAAATAAAGCAGCACTGTTGATTTTTGGCCGTGTCTATCCTTTGCTGATCTAAAAATGACGTGTAGTTTGTTTGTGAGCAAATGAGTGTTGGTGGTGGTGGTGGGGTGACAGCTTAAGTACTGGAAGAGTGTGTGGGCGTGGGCACCAGTAAGTGGGTTGAAGGGGGCTGAACTTTTGTCAGTTCTCAACAATGAACTAGCTAACAGTAAACAAGCTTGATGATGCATAATCACATTAAGAGAGGCACCAAGCATGGAGGAGCGACCCTGCTAATCCACAGTGTGCTAGCTCTGTAACCTGCACATAATCCTAGAGAGAGGGAGCAAGGTTCAGAGGAAAAGAGAGCAAAAAAAAAAAGAGGAGAGGAGAGGAGGACCAAAAGAAGCTTTGGAATTGAATTATTGTACTTACCAGCTTTAGGCCAATTAGCCAGGTGCTTCAAATATCTGCTCCGTTATATTAGTTGTTTTTTTTCCCCGGTTTAATGTTACAGTACAGTATTGTGTTGCTGAACCTAATATAAGGTTCGATTTTGTAGGCAGTTGACTAAACCCTCGAGGCAAATGATATGTGTGCAAGAACCCACTTATCCAGGTGGAGTAGATGAATGAGGACCAACACACAGAACAAACACAGTGCAAGGAAAGCACGCAAATTTAAAAGCTAAGCAAACTACGTAAGGCACAAGGAGCACAGGCAATGAATACTGACCAATTCAAATGGCTTCGTACACAGACGAACTGACAAAAAGACAGAGAAGACAGGCAGACTAAATACATTTTGGAGGCAAGTGTGAAAAGACTTGAAAGCAAAGGAAGTTAAACAACTCAAAGCAACACTATAACAATGACACCAGACTGGAAAAATAAATCAAAAAGAGCAGCATAGAACATCAGATTTGGAGGGGTGACTGAAACGCATGCTGACAGACAGAAAAACTGTAATGATTCCTGGTTTTTGGCTTTGTTTTGATTCCTTTGTTCCTAATTTGGTTTTTATTATTATTACAGTGGGTTGGCCATTCCTTATATTTCTGTAGTCAAGTTTATGTTTGTTTACAGTTTGACCCCCCCATCCTCTTATGTGTGATTGTTAAGTCTTCACCACTTTTCTCAGTGTTTCCTGTTTTCTGAGTTCCCTGTTGTTGGTGCGTTACTCTTAGTTTTACTTCCTCCCAGTTATTGCCTTGATTAGTTTCAGCCGTGTCTTGTTACCCTCCTGTGTCCACGTCCCCCTGATTAACCCCCAGTGTGTCTGTGTGCATAAACAGCCTCTGTGTGCACACCCTGTGGTTTCCTTTTAGACCTTTTCAGACTTTCCACTGCCAGAAATAAAGGTAGTTTTCTGTTACTTTTTGCTTATTTTTGGAGTCCTGCTTTTGGGTCTTTCTTCCTCCAATTATGACAGAAACACATGGGAACACACAAAACATAACAGCTTGGTGATGCTTTGTTTACATGTTACACAAACTAAAAAAAAAATAAAAAAATCCTGTGACATGTTACTAATGTTACTATACAAAAGACTCTTCATTACATCAATGGACTGATTAACATTAATTATATAGGAGCATTACCTGCTGACCTTTTTCACCTGTTCTTCAGTCACCAAGAGTGGATGAGTCACATTCATCCTAGTCTAGGTAACATGGTACTTTAAGAAGTAACTGCAAACTTTTATCTGAATTAAACAGCTGCTAAACATACAAATAAAAATTCAATAATGTAGTTGCTTAAAGTGTATGGTTTTCTCTAAAGATCTTGCTGATCATTATCATGTTTGCCATGTTTGAGATTTCCAACATGTACTCATTCCAGTGATGGAAATCAGCATAATGAATAGCCTCTGGATGCACTTCTATTTCTTTTGAAACATATTTGCAGCTCCAGGTTAGTCTAAATGGAATTTCTAAGAGACAGGATTGGTCAAGGTTTGCCATGACCTTGCTCTTTTGTCAAGACCAAAGAAGGGCTTTTTCATTTACAAACAAATTACCACTAAAACAAAAATGCCAACAGATGTGGTAATCTGTGTACCGTATTTTCCGGAGTATAAGTCGCACTTTTTTTCATAGTTTGGCTGGGGGTGCGACCTATACTCCGGAGCGACGTATATGTGACATTTATAACACATGAACCAAAATACTCCAGCCACTTGACATCTCCGTGAACTGCAGCTTTAAGGCAGTCTTGCGTAATCTGAGGGCGCAGTGGATGATGGATGGAGAGCACAGCTTAACGGCAACTGGGAGAATGCGCCACCCAACTTTCCTGGAAGTCATTGGATGGATCAAGAAAACATGGGCTTCAGTGACAAACCATCCTGTTGGGATTCAGAAAGGCTGGAATAACTGGAACTGCAGCTGACGACGAGTCTGACTAACGCGACACAGAAGAGGAAGCGGCGCTTCGTCTACGGAGTGTACGGAATTGTTTAGAAGTGACACAGAGGATGAAGAATTCAATGGATTGATGGTTTGGTTAACTTGTTAGTATGTTCTTTATGCTATGGTTATCTGAATAACTTAATGTTGCGTTAACATACCGAACACGTGTTCGTTGTGCGTCATGTAGGTGAATGTGCTACGTTAGCATAACGTAGGCGTAACCGTGTTCATCCTGTTCTTTAATCCATTATTATTTTAAATTGCCATTCAAGATGGAATTTCTGCTCTGGGTCTCGGATTCTATCAACCCCCCCCCCCCCCCAAAAAAAGTGCGACTTATAGTCCAGTGCGACCTATATATGTTTTTTTCTTCTTTATTATGCATTTTTTGGCTGGTGCGACCTATACTCCGGAGCGACGTATAGTCCGAAAAATACGGTATATATTAATGAGGATGTGCACAGCTGTATCTAAAAGTATGCCCAGGGGTGCTCAAACTATAGCAGAGGAACAAAGTATGTGGATGAATGAAATTAGTAAGAAAGTATCAAGTGATGTTGAATTGCATAAACCAAACCAAACAGCATGTGAGAAAAACAAAAACATCCCCTTAAGAAGGCAGCAATTATAGATATAAAATGTATAGAAGAGACAAGCCAGAGACCCAGCACTTTGAAACTTAGAAAAAATTTTATTATTCCCCAGCGAGGACAAAAGCTTAATATCAACAGCGATGAATTACACTGTAAAGCTGCTCAATATAAATCAGGTTTCTCCACAGGCAGTGTGCATTTCATTATTTACTAAAATCATAACTTACGTTAGGTAGTAGAAGTAGGTGTGACCATTTTCAGAAATGGTTTTGAGAATTGTTTGATAATTACAAAATCAGTAGGGGAATAATGGCAGTGAATAATCTATAATTTATTCAAATATGCTGATTTCATTTCATTTCAAGCTTCCATTGTTTACTTTTAGCTTCTGCTGACTTCAGTCAGTGACCCTTCAATTAAAATCATAACCGCAAAGTCAGGCAATGTAACATGGTCTGTAGATCATTTAAAATAGAAGCCTGATGGAAAAAAATGATCAAAGAAGGTTTAAAAACAAAAACAAATGTAGGTTTCCTTCAAAAAGCTTATTTTGCAGAACACATTCAGAAGGTGTTAAATGAGGAAAAATGGCTTTGTCTCACAGAGTAACATGTTGAACTTGTATGCATATTATAAGCTGCGCTCTCTTCACTTTACTTTCAAAAAGTTTGCTGAGCAAACTTTTTCTGCCAACTCCTATACAGCTGAGGGAAATTCATCATTATCAGCCAGTGGATCAAAAATGGGGAGGGGGTGAAAATGACAGATACAGCAAAAGTAAAGAAGGGGAAGGTGGGTGGAGACGAAGTGGGGACTGAGGATACAGGAAGATTGGAGGCAGACAATGAGCAATGTAGGAGAGTGTTACTGTGTCTGTATATGTGGGTGTAGTGTGTGTGTGTGTGTGTGTGTGTCAGAGAGAGAGAGAGAGAAACAGAGAGAGGTCCTTGAAGTAGACCCTGGGAGTTGGGAACCAGCTGGACTCTGAGCACTTCCTGCTGATTCCACCTGCCCTTCCGATCCCTTAATTCCTTACCTTATTTCTACAAACTTTTTTTTGTCCTGACACTTTCTTTTTTCACTGTGTATCTATTACACAGTGTGTATCTATGTATCTGTGCACCCTGTGTACTGACTTCATGTCTCTTTGTGAACTGCTTAAAGTGGCATATTTAAGACCACTTTCCTAAAAGTGCTACCAGAAAATGTCTCACGTTTCTGAACTCACCAGCTGATGGAGATGACTTGATATTAAGATACTGTGATTGTGTCTTCAGTGTAGTTTGGGGGGTAGCTGTGAGTAGCTGAAAGCTGAGATGCTGTTAAACAGCATTCTATAAGACATTACTAATGCAGATGTTTATGTGGCAAGAATATGAAGGAGGACACAATATTTAAGGACACATCTGTGTCCTTAAATATACACCCTTCTCTAGTTAGTAACTCATTGTCTCCTTGTACTCCTGCCAGTGACCCTGAAATCAGTCTCACTGTGGCATCCTGAAAGATGTCTCAAAGCTAAAATGCATCAGGAGGAGAGAGGAGGCTTACTATAAGTGCTTTAATCAAGGATGCACGTCTTTTCCCTATGATGTGTAAATGAGGCGTGGCATGCAGGTGAAATATACAAACCATGGCCCTAGGACTCTACATCTAACTCTTTTTTTCGCACTGATCTTCTGTATCAGTTATCCAAACAACTGAAAGATCAAGCTTTCTGCCCTTCACGTTTTTGTGTGGGTGAAAAATTATGAAAAACTGTATAATATCCGTACATCTTGTCACATTGTTGTCTTGAAGACTGCTCTGTTCATCTGACAGAGAGCAAAACATACAATGGCAGGCTAAAACGAAACAATGGACAGATGACACAGCTGTGCCACACGTCATATTTAATTGCTTGAAAATGGCAGCTCTGAAGCAAGGATGTCTTATTTGGTTAAATGCCAGTTTCCTCGACTCGTCTCTTCTCGTGTCTTCCTTGTCTCACCAGCATCTCAGGTGTGAGGATGGGCAGTCTGAAGCGTTCTTTGTTCTTATAATTTCTGGGAGAATAGGTACAGGAAGTGCATTGCTGCATCCATATTTTTTTTTTAAAGTGTGCATTTGGTTAAAAAATAAAAGAAGTACATGCTTATTTGCAAATAATCAAATACACAGAGTGTGGAAGAGAAACCGGATCACAAGTAATTACATGAGAACAACTTTGCCCTGAACATTAAATTACAATATTTAATACAACAGTATATTTACTAGATTTACTTTTAGCCATGTGTTTACAATGTCTTGCTATTTGGTTGCAAAATGACTGCTCATACCAGTCTTTAGAGATAACCAAACTACTTTGAAGAACTTTGACTTTATCCTACTACACAGCCTCATGCAGCAAGGTGCAACCATATACACACATACGCACATACAGAAAACGAAACCTTGCAAACACACACGCTAACACAGCTCAGTTTGACCTCTTTGTGGCAGCAGCTAATGTGTTACAACAATCCTCTGGCCCATGGCCCCAATTTGCTATGCTTGACCACACTGGCTTCCAGCTAGTGTATTATTCCCATAATTTAGTAAAACGCCACAAAAGCTAAGACATCATGTCCACTTAGCCGTTGTTAAGGCTTATTGTTTTCAAAAAATGTGTTGCACAACAAGAAGTTACTTGGCTGTGGGCTTCAGGGGACTCGCTCACAAATATATATAAAAAAAAAAAAAAATCATTCTCTACAGCTAAATGATTTTGATAGAAGCAGCAGATGTGATCAGTGAAATTGCAATGAATAATGACAGATAAATGGCATGTTTACAAACTAGTCTCGTCCACCCACAATGAGAGGGGTGTAATCAAATCATAACAGTTTTTGGGAAATGTTCCTTAAAGGCCATGAGGAGTACAATTTCTGTCTCAATCCAGAACAATCACACCCCAGAGTAACTGCTAAGATGTGTACAAGCTCTGTATGACTGAATTTCAATGTATGACAATAATAGCTCAAGTTCCACAATAAAATCTGTTTGGTTTTGGGTCCCATACATTTCCAGTTTCTGTCTGTGCCTCTTGCACAAATGTATATTAAAACTGGTTATTTATAGCGACTGGCTTATATGGTTTCTCGGCCTTTTCAAAGACAGTACTGTTGAATGCTTACATCGATATTTCAATTTAATTAATAAATACTGAGTCGTGGTTTAAAATTTAGCTTTATAGTTTTAACTGGTCTTGTTAACCACACTTGGTTTCTAGAGCATGCCTGAGAGAGCACAGAAAGAAAAACACTGAAAAAGAGACAATGAGAAAAATTCAGATGTATATATTTCACACTTCTTTGTTGTTGTTGTTGTTGTTTTTTTTTAATTCAATACTTCTGCATGGTGTGAATAATAATATTCACTTTATTTGGCATTTATATTGCATATGTATTCCTCTTTATTTTGTTTTAGTGCCACAAAAAAAGAACTGTTTCGGTTTGTATAATAAATATAAAAAAAAAAGGGAGGTGAAGTGTCAGCGAAAAAGAAAGCCGCCCCAAAACTCTGAGAAGAAAGACAAAAAGAACAGAAGGAGCAAAAGAGAGGAAAGCAGGGTCTTGAATTAATCCCAATCGCTTCAAGGGCCTAAAACTTGACCACTGAATTCTTTGAAAAGTTATCCACACAGAAGAAAAGAGTTCTGGTGAAGCAGTGAAAGAGACTGAAAAGTAAGAAGGAATTAAACTGATGGAGCAGTGAATGTGAAGTTATGAGGGGGAAAAACCAGTTGGGTGGAGTTATAGCCTCCACACCCAAATGACCTGTTTCCAAATAATTATGAAAGAAGAAGAAGATGAAAAAAATAGAGCAAGTCCCCAAGAACAAGACCAATTTTCACACTCTAGTGCACAAAGAGAAGTACCGGCTCAGAGATGAGAGGGTTGGCTGTATTATACTGGCCCACTTAAATCTTAATGTGTTATTTGACTTGGCAAAGAAGTCGGTATGTCCCATTGAGTACCGGGGAATCTTACCCGGATTTGCCAAGTTTGCCGCAGCCTTACAGAAGAGCTTTTGCCTTGGCTAGCCACTGATCTTACATGGTGGTTCCACCCTGTGGAAGAGTGAAAAAAGGTGGAGATGGGGGAGGATAGCTGAAACATGACTCCTAATGGTTAAAATATAGACTTTAATTTGAAAACTATCATTGTGAGCGCTTACAAAAATGAGTACAAACAATGTGAAAAGGAAAGTTTGCATTTTTTTTTCCTTTTTTCTTTGCTTTTAAAGGTGAAAGAAAGGCAAAAATTAATTCCTAACACAGACTGAGAGGAAAGAGTGAAACTACACACCTAACAGAAGTCCAAGCTACAGGAGTTAACACTGGCCTGGCATAAGGACTGAAAGGTATAATGTGACTAGCAGTAATGCAAAATCCTTTTTTTTTTTTTTCTTTATAAATGATGGAAAATGAAAGCTACAAGAACAATCTTGTGGCGTACAGTATAGTCTGCTGTGAAACCAAAATAATGCAAATTTATTAGGGGAGTGGGAAAATCCAATAAAAACTCTCAGTGATTGGCTTAAGACAGAAACCCTATTATTTCCCTTTTCTAAGACAATAAATCAGTGGTTATTATAGGAACTTGTCAAATGTAATGACTTTTTAAAACTTAAAAGCTATATAATCAACATGAAGCGTTGAAGTTGGACACAGTTAATGCCATACTTGGCTTACAGATACGCAAACAATAAACTGCTTCAGCTAAATAAAGCATAGCTTTACGTTTGTGAGACATGTTCCAACTGAAAATCCAATCTACAACTTTTCATTTTGTAAAGTGCAGCTTACAAAACTCTTCTGTTCTCTGCTAACCCACATTTCATCACAGCTTTCCATGAAATAAAAAGCAGGATCGTGTGTTGTTTCATTTACAGCGTAGTTCAGCATGAGGTCAGTAGCACCTAAAACACTCACTGTAAGGCCCATAATTAGACTTGACGTTCTATGTTAATGACTCTATTTGAGTAGAGAGCTCTCCCAGGATTCATGCCCCTATGTTTGAGAGGTTCAGATGCATGGGAGGACAACCCTAAAAAAGAGCCATCCATGGCTGCCAACATGATAAACCTGTAAGGAGGAGGCCAACACGCCCAGCCCCATGAACATCATCCTCAAAAGCAAGTATTGCTCTTGCAAACTTACAGGAATTTGAAAGATAGGTCACACCACACCATCTTCCCTGTGACCTACATAGGAGAAAATAACAGAGAGGTGAATTGTAGAGACAGAGAGTGATGTTGTGAGGAGGACAGGAAGAGAGGATGAGAAATTATGCCAAGATCTGAAGATGCATTTTTTTTTTTTTTTTTTTTGGAGAAATGGTGTCTGGCAGCATGCACAGGGTCAAGACCTGCAGCACTGGAGCTCAAGCAGCCATCTTGGCAGTCAGTTCTTTTGGGGATGGTGGGGGGTGAGTTGGGGGCTTTTTCAAGGTACATCAGTCTGCTGGGACCCACCATTTCCTCTTTCCCACTGGTGTAATAAAGCTTCTATTTTTCTTTCATACAGTTTATCTTTGATCGGTAATTTATTACTCAGTTGACAAGAAATGTAAACATCCACATAATTTGGAGCAGAAATCATTACTTCCTGTAGTTATATTTACTATGAGGATGATGATACTCTGAAGGGGATTGGTAATCAAGGCATCTGATGGTGTAAGCTGTTCTCCCACGGGGACAGTGACTTTCTTTCTCTTCCTTCCTGTTCTCGTGAATATCCCAACCTTGGATTCAGTCATTTTCAATAAACAAGAGAATTCAAATAATCATTGTGACATATTTCACTCTCTCCCTTTGTCTCCTTTTCTCTCTCTCACATGATCGCACACAGTGCACCCCCCCTCCACAGGGCTTCCTACATGGGAAAAGTAGACAAGCCATGAAAGGTACACAGTGTTGATCCAGACGATAAGCTGTCCAACTGGGTTCATTTATCAAGGAAAGCCAGTGCTCAAATGTGATCCTGGTCCGGGATGCAGAGCCTTATGACAACTCCATCCCATCCGCATCTCTGGGGTTGTTGTCGTGGTTGCCTTGTGGAAACCCTTGAAATGTTATTACAGATCTTTTCTGGCATAAAACAGAACATTAGTTAAGTTCTGGGTAAGAAGGACACAAGGGAGACGGTCTGAATGATGTATGCCAGATTAAACTATGTCTAGAAAGACAGAGGAATGACCTTAACTGTCTTTATGCTGCAAAACCCGGTTATATGTGATATATTAAGAAAACTAGAAGCAGATCAGAGAGACACAGATACAGTAAGTAAAACTCATCTGGTATGGCTTTCTGTCTGTATGAGCTGAAACCCAAAATGTATATCAGTTCTGAATACTGTGCAGTGATAATAGCTGAATATTCATTTTGGTGTGAGCGGAAGACAAACATTCCTGTCCTTAATGACATCTCCTGGGAGGAAGTTCATTACACAAGGTTGTTACGCAACAAAACTCTGTCACTTTGAGAGGTCAAAGGAGGTTCACATTGCTAACATTAGCGCAAAACCCAGTGGCAACTAGGTTAGTGACACTTCCTGCATAAAATAGGATCTTTAAAAGAACTGGGGTACAAGTAACATCAGTTCTCCAGGTAGACATGATAAGACTTCACTTTTCTGACCTACTTTGTGTGAGACTGCAACAAGAACATCATGTAAAAGGTATGGATATTGTCTGCTATTATCTGCTTGAGTCAGTATACAAGGAACGCTCACAAAATCAGACACTAGAAGTGCAAACCTTTTGAACATAATCTGTCCACTAGGGGTGTCAAAGAACATTCGCCATTTGAGTGTGTAACCAAATACTAAACTTATTAAAATAAGCAGACATTTGATTTGGGCCTTATAGATATCTGAATGGTTTGTTTCTGTGTTAGATTTCTTGAACAAATAATCAAATGCCAATGTTGGCCAGTTCTAACAACGTAACCATCAAGCACACATGGCTTTTTTTATGCTAAACCCCAGGAATGGAACAGGTGTGTTTTATGTCATATTGTTGGATCAAAGCACTGAGAACAGAAAATAAATCCTCTCCTGCTCCTGGCTCTTTGGATCAATTCCACAATGGTATTCGAAGCACCAGGAGGGCCTCAGATGGAGAGCCTCATCTAAGTTGATGGTGGTGTAAAAGATACCTGGATAGGAGGCACTGCTGTTTAATGGGCTAAAAATCGTATCTAGACCTCTACTCGCTCTGGAACTGCCCCTGATTTTTGTGATGTAATAAGCGGAATGAAATGACTGAACTGAACTGAACTGAAGCAACATGAAATATATGTCTATTATGGTCATTTAAGCTACCTGAATGTAAGCGAGGTAACAAACATTTTGTCTTACACCACTTTTGAGTACTAATAAATAATTTTCAATTCAATTTTATTTATACGGCGCCAAATCACAACAGTCACCTCAAGGCGCTTTATATTGTAAGGTAAAGACCATACAAAAATTACAGCAAAAAAAAAAAAACAACAGTCAAAACAACCCTCTATGAGTAAGCACTCCATGGGAATGGGAAGGAAAAATTCCCTTTGAACAGGAATAAACCTCCAGCAGAACCATCCCTTGAACTTAGAGCTACCATGAGGGTGTGACAGCTCACTAGATGGATAAAGTCAGAGACAGTATCACTTGTTTGCTCCAAAACAACCCATACGAGCATTTCCAATAGAAAACTGAACACGTTATTCACACGCCCGCTAGAGGTCACTTAATTTTAAGACGTAAGTATTAGTTGTAAAACGTGCCTACAGAAACAACCTATGAGATTTTTTTTTTTTAAGGGCAGACAGGTTAAAAAAAAAATAGAGCACCTATCACCACTGGTACTGTTGTAGTTTTCATACATCATATTTTCTCAATTTCTATTTCTAGGTCTTTGTATTTTTCCATAACTTTTAGACATCAACGAGCAGACAAGCTGTTGTGCTTCGAAACTAAATCAGGTCTGTTGGTCTTGATTTCTTTATCAGTTGCTACTGACATGTAGTACAGTAGCCTCGTCCCCTTCAGTTACTGCCGATGGTTTGTGCTCATTATATTTATGTAATAATGTAATATTTGCATATTGCCAAGCAGGGGTATGCTGCAGCTTTGTTGTGCCTTTCAGTGTATTCCATTTTGGCTAATTCTGAGCAGCCAGAGAATAGATGGTATACTGAGAATAGATAGTATAATAATTAAAATAAATAAATAAATAATATCTGTTTTTGAGGTGCGTGAGTCTATATGGAATAATATACAGAAACAATGAGCAGGAAATTCTGATCGTCATTGAATCACCTCACATAGTAACAGGCAGGTGTACATGTCCTGTTGGAAGGGTCTGTGTGTGTGTGTGCGCACGCATGTGTGTGTGCGTGCAAAAACATTGTAGATGCAGTTACACACTGTTCTGTGTACAGACTGATGATTGATGTCCATGCAGGCCTACATTTTTGAGTGGATTGGAGTCACAGCACATGAGCAAACACAAGATGGGAGACAGTGAAACTCTTCGCTACAAAGACTAGCAAGACTCTCTGTACCACAAACACACACTGCAGAAACTCAAACTCCACACCCATAGATCCACTTCCCCACCTCCACTGCTTGAAGATCTACCTGCCAGCTGCTGCCAGTCGCAGGGAAAGATGGGCTTTGTTGGTTTTGTGAAGCCCACCGACAAGACCCCCCTGGAGACTGCAGGTCTCCAGCAGCACAAGCCTCAGCCTTATCCACTCCGCCGCACAGGCAATCTGTTTTCTATATTACCAGCCTGTATCACTGTACTATGCACTATAGAACAGCAATTGAGCAGGAAATTAAGTTAGGGGATCGGTATTTGGCGAAGGAGAACGAGCTGGTGTGGTCTTCTCTCTCCACATACAAGGATCATTAAATATCACATGAGTTTTTTGATAAATTTCCTCTTTTCCTCTATCTGCTGTTCCCATCAACTTACTCCCCTCTTCCCCCTCTCTCTTTTTCTCTGTCTCTTTTCTTTCTTCTTCAATTTCCCTATCATCATCTACCAGTTTCTCTTTCGTCTAGCTGTATTTGTAGAGTGTATGAACCAAAACATCCTAATGGATGTTTAAACAGCTTGAGATGTGTCAGCCTGGGAACTACCTCCCTGTGACAGGGAGCTCTGGCAGGGAATTGAAACCATTACAAGGGGAAAATAAGGGACATATTTCTTTCTTGTCCTTTTTGTTTATTTCTCTTCCTCTCTCTGGGTAATTTTTTGTCACCCCCCCTTACTTCTCTGTCTATTTTCTCACATTATTTCTCAGTACAAACAAACAGAGGACAGAATCTAAGCATTTGTAGATTACAAATTGGGGCAGTCTTTTTTACTTTGATTAGTTTCCTCCCCGTGGTTTAATGTGTCTTCTCCCATCTAAGCCCAGACTTGTTTCTATGTTGAGTCTTTACATTGTAACCGGAAACCCCTCTGAATCTGAAGCAGTAACCTACAGTATAACCTGACAAGCACCTCCCAAAAAAATTTAACTACACATCAGGTCGACGCAGTCTGCAACAATTCTGATTGGCCCATTCAGCACTGCAGATTCCTCCTGTGCACTTCAGGCTTCTTTTCCTGGAGTGAAGGAGTGAAAAAAAAAAAAAAAAAAAAAAAAAACACCAAAAATTAGAGGGAAAAATATGTTCACACCCAAAAAAAAAAAAAGCAGGAGGACCCAGGAGGGAAAGAAGTCCCAGCATTTTATATGTTTCTGTCAGCTAGCACCGCAGGACATGACCACGGGAAAATTACACACACAAGGCACAAATGCTGGCAACGACATCAGCCACTTAGGTAGGTTATTTCGTGGGCTCCGCAAAGACCCGTCACAGGAGCATAATACCGGCCTAAGTCTTAAATAAGTGACTGCGTGATTGTGTGTAAGGATAAGTAGTGAGTGAGGGAAGGAAGAAGAAAGTGAGAGCAAGCTAGGTCAGTGTGCTACTGTTCATAATAGTAGTACTTAGGTAGGAGCACCGTCAGTACACATACAGGCAAAAAACACATATTCCAGTTCTCAGTCCTCCGATGTGAATCACTGGCTTGATTTTTTTTTTTCTGTCACAAAAAAGACTTTTTGTTTCTTTTATTAACTTCTTAATCATAAACCTCATTATCAAACGAATAATTAACTTATATTTCAGATTACTTTTAGGTTAATTTTGGCTATTCAAATGCCCCAGATCTCAACTTATTAATGAAATGTATATTCATAGAAGACACGGATTCCATTATCTCTTCTTCACACTTAGAATGGACCTGAATGGACTGCATTTGTACGATTTCATAAAGCTTTCGTGGAAATGTTTACATACCACACCAGTTTGCCTAAAAATATTTTCTTCTGAATAGCTTAAAATCTAATGAGGCTTTCCAAAATGAAGATGTTTTTAGTTGTGAGTCGTGGAAACAGTTATCCCCTGTCGGTGATTGACATGTTGAGTTTCTTCTCCACAACAATGTTTTTGCCTGAAACTGAAAGCAGACGCTGCTTTTATTACATCCATCCAGACAGACAGACAGCAGACACAGAAGCTCACTCACAAGGACAATGAGCTCTCCTGCAACAATTTAAGGTCAATCAGTAGCGCTGACAGCTAAATTAACAAGTGCTAGAGGCACCGTTACATTATGCTCCTGATTGTGTAACAATAAATATATCAATACACTGTCTCGCAGATATCAGATAAACTAATATCCATAAATAAGCAAATGAAAAGAAAAAAATATATACTCTGGATAGAGGTTTACGGCCACCACGGTACTCAAGGCCTGTGTATTGGTCAGGTTAGTGGGAGGCAGTCAGAGAGATAAGGCGCCAAACAGGTCTAAATCCCTCCTGAAGCTGACTTGATGGACAGACAGGCCACCATTAACAATGCGGTAGCTTGTGAGAGCAGCAGCTGATGGAAAGATACCCTGGCATTTGCTGTGTTAAGAAGTGGCCCTTAAAGATTTCACACTTCCAATTTCTTTGAATTATCTGCCATCTCCAGCCTGTCACTCAGCCTGACAATCTCAGATTCTTGCTCACAGAGGCACCGGGCTGGTTATTGACAAAGCAATCCACAGTGATACAGCAAAACCTGATAAAACATTAGTCAAACGACACAAACGTACAAATCTAGACTCACCTCACACACGGACAGATGCTTTGTTTTTCCTTTTTTGGGTTTTTACAGGATATGATGAACATAGCTTTAATACAATATTGAGAAGCAGTATTGTATTAACATTATATTTAGAGTCTGACCAATACTGGATTTTTGAGGATGATGCTAATACCAAGAAATTCAGATACTGAATTATATCAGCTAATAGGGACACAAGCATTACTCCAAGCATTTTGGTTGGTATTATGTTCTGCAAAAACTTTTTGCAATATCCATACATCTATGATACCAACATACTGTATCAGGTCTATCTTTGTTTTTTGCATAAAAGCATAAAGCTCTGATTTTCTGTCACTTGAAACTCGGTGAATGTCCACTATATATCACAATTAGCTACATTATACCTGACACAGCAGAATGGATTTGTTATAGGCCACTCATGAGGTAGTGATGACAGCCAATGTTGTCTGGAGTCAGAACAGACCGCTTATCAGATCTTTGTTGGTTTGATTCGCTCGCTGATTCAGACAGGCCATGATAGAAATATCACAACATCCCCATTACCCTCAGCATTCAGTACATAGTGCACAGCCTGTGCTTTCTATGAATTATTAAAAGCAGACAGATTATGCTGCAAGGCTGCTAGTCTAGAGGCAGGTTACAGATGCTGCTGAGTAAAATAGTAACATCAGAAGTGCGTTTGTTCTTTTTTAAAGAAGGGGCTTTGTTCTTTTCTGTATCAGATTAGAGGGGTTCTGATAGGTAGGAGGATATGGTTTAAAAAAAAAAAAAAAAAAAAAAAGGAACTAGTTGGTAGGGTTTGGACACGTGTGTATGCCTGTGGACATTTGTGAGTGTATATGGCAAAAGATGAAGGGGGGTGAAGGGCATAGTGTCAGGGCTTGTCTGACATGTGGCCTGGTGGGTTGGCTGGATGGTTGGTTTGCTGTCTAGATGGCTGGTTGGGTACAGCCCAGCTCAAGCCTGGCAACTCTCTCTCTCTCTCCCTCTCCCTGGAGTGACGGGCTGAGACATTAAGACAGGCATTTTAATTAACTGTGCCACTCTTCCACCTGCTGCCCTCAATATGCTCCGGCCCTGGCAAGCTGTTTCTCATACCACTGACTCCCTTGCACTCCTTTTGTTCCATCTTCCCCATCTCTCTACTTTTCTACTTCCTCCTCTTCTTTCTCTCACTTTATTTCCAATTTTCAAATCTGACCCCTCATTACTTCGACTTTTCTCTCCCAAAGCCCTCTTTCCTATCCGTTGTGTATCCCTCCACTGTTTGACCCTAATAAATGAAAACTCATACCAATAGATAGATAAGGCAATTCCATCAGGCTCAAATGACAGTTAGCCAATTTCTTTTTTCTTTTTTTTTTCTCTCTCTTTTTTTTTTTATAACTTGGAGAGAATTAATTCCTACATGTGTCCTGTTCTACTGGGCCTGTAACTACTACTACCCCCCCCCCCCCCCCCCCCCCCACACACACACACACACACACACACACTCTTCAAATCTATCTGGTAATTCAGTTCTGCCCGACACTCATCAGGCTATTCATTAAGGCCTGATTGGAGATGGATATTTCTTTTTCCTCATGACAGAATGGAACTAGGGATCAAACTGGGGACATTACAGGATTTGGAAGAGGAACTGCAACACACAGCAGTGTGACTGTGTGTTTCTTTACTTGGTCAATCAGTGTGAATGTGAGCTCATAAATGTTTGTATTAATATGTGTAAATGTATGCCTGGCAGTTTAAGAATCTCATTTGGTGCCGTGACTCCTATAGTTTAATCATTTAGATCATAAATTGAGAATTAATTCAAACAGAACGGAGCAACAAATGATCCACTTTTAGCACTCTACTTAAATTGTATTACACTTTTAATGGGGTTAATAATAGACGGCATTAACAACAAAGGAAAACGGCACTACAAAGTGTTGTATTAAAAGGATTAATGTTCTCCCTTCAGAATTGAAGCCAGGTCTTGGAGATACAGCTAAAACTAACAAATGGCCCAGCTTGGGCTCCATGATGGGGCCTCAGTTGCAGCCATACTACAGTAAGAAGACAGCAACTGGGGCCAATATATCAGCCTGGCAGACACGGCGCATTCATCTGCCGTGTGGGGAGAAGTGACTTTGAAGTTCTCCGCGGTGAGGTGAAAGAGCAGCTGTGGCCTCAACCTCTGTGTTTATGTAGCCGCTCTAGCCCTGGGAGAGCTCTTAATGAATGATGTGGATAAATGGACACCACAGCTAAAAGCACACACTCAAATGTCTGTGTGCGGGCTAAGACACTACAGCACTGATTTATTAGCCAAACATCGGTATTAGCCAGTATTCTCCATGATGATTGCTATCAGCTTATCTGAAAATGAGCTGAAGCTCACCAGAGGCTGTTTGCCTGTTTTTTCCCATTATATTAGCAGTCTCGGAATCTAGTATCAAAAAGTTGTTTGATTGTACACTTCAAAGTTAGCATTATGAAAGGCAGTTATTTGAGTTCTATGTCCCAATAGCCCATAATGGGGACTATCTAATGGCACAAACAGCAGAAAAAGAGAGCGGTCTTAGCATGCATTCTGGTCAAATTGTTATTTAATTTGTATTTTTGCAGTAGCCTTCAAACATAAGCAGAGACAAACCTGTTAGAAGCAGGCTGTGCCAACATCCACCGGCAATGTCCTTTACTGGTGAACTTGGTAGCGTCACTTCCTGTGGGGACAGGATGTTTCTCTTTGTGTTCCCACATGCCCATCCACATCCCCACTGAAACAATTTTCCATCACCTGCATCACCAATTAGTAAATTAAGTTTAATCAGTAAAACAATTGGGCTTCCAATTTAAGCCAATAAATATTTGTGGTCAATTATGAATTACTGAATCCAGTAATGATTTGTTCATTTACATCCATTCCAAAAAAATTTAAATTTTTTATACTCAGGTCATATTATTTAATATGACAGATACAAGATAATACCAACTAAGAGCAAAGCACTGAAGGGGCGTCCAACCCCCTGCAGCTCAACTTGCATCTCTCTGCAGCTCACATCTAGGAGCATGTTGTCCTTGTTGTGCAGCTGCTGCATGGGGGTCTCTAGAGATAAATTATGGATGCAACGCAAAAGCTGTAAAATTTGTTGTATCTTCTATTATCTTCATGTTAAAGGCCACAAAAGCTCTTCAGTGAAGTCAGCCATTAAGAAATGACAGGTATTGCTATCAGGCTTCTTTATAGGCTATTACCTGCAATGACAGCAGCTGCTGCTGCACCACTGTACGGCCTATCACATTATTTGCAGCTAAAGTCAGCTACTGTGTCATTTTGCCTCATTTTCTTGACAGTGCTATCATAAATCCATTGGGCTGCAGGGGAAACTGTCGACTACCCCGATTATCTTCATAGCCTGAATGAATTCTGAAATGTATGTAACAGGCAATGACTGCTATGGATCAGAAGCCAGGGCCATATTCTCGCTAACTCTCTCTCCCTTGCTCCCCCCATCACTACTCCTCCCCCTCCTTCTTTGTAAGTCTCTCAGGTGATGTGCTGATGGAGGGCTTGAGCACTCCCGACTAAAAGAAGCCAACTCTGAACCACAGTGACAGCTGATGACAACAATGTTAGCCACTTCTTAAAGGTATTTTCCAGCTGCTTTTGGCTTTGTGCATTTTACCCCCAGAAATTGAATACAAAGGTTACAGTGCATACAAATGACTGCAATGTTTTTTAAGGAAAATATTTTCAATACTTATTATTCATTTATAACATGTTGAGTAGCAGACATACACAGTACATTATAGTACCTGTCAGTGCAAGATTATGGTTTGCCCCACAGGTGACCTTTGACACGTGGTCCACGCACTCCACAAAGCGAGGAACAACCGCATTTTCATTAGAGCCGCTGCCAATTTGTCCATAATCGTTTTGGCTGTAGGGTGAAAAGCATAAACACGTAATTAGGAACATAATTAATTACCTGCAGGCATCATCTTCTTTTATCACATTTTAAACTCTATACAACACAATTTCAAAGCATGGAAATATTGTACAGCTTTCAATTTCTATAGGGTAAAAAAAAAAATAATAATAATGAAAGCATAGCAGCAAGCAGGTTCCACTGGGGACTCTGCAACATATGTGTTGCCTCCCATTTCTATGGATCCTCTTTGTGACAATAACGAGACACAGCCCTATCAGAAGTGAAACACCTCACTAACTAATTAGACTCTCAGGCTGCAGTCTGACAAAATAAAAAGAGAAAAGTGCTTGAAGGGAGACTTTCTCTCCCGCAATTTGCATCTGCCACTTTTTACTGCATCTGTTCCAAGTGCCATTCAACGTTCTCTTCCTCCTTTTGTTGGAAAGTGTTGAGCCCCAACTATTTAAGCTCACCTCCTACCTACCCAGAGCTTTGTTCCTGCTCCTTTGCAGACCAGTAATGAGCCAACCGCCACAAAACTGCTAGGAAATTAATGACTCATTACGGACGGGGCCTAGACCGCTCCACAGCCTCTTGCCTCTTTTCCCCCGCTCCACCCACATGCCCACATGTAATCCTCTGTCTCTCCTCCTTTTTCTCTCTCTTACCCTCATCCCTTCAACCCATACAGAAAGACCTCAACACCTCCCTATCAATTAGAGCCTATTACAGGGCTCCCATGCTAGCAGGGTAAAGAAAGACGGCCTTCACAGCTCAAGAGTGTGTGCAGGAGAGATTGGGAGAGTTGAATGAGGAGCCTTAAGGTGCTCCTTTCACACCCTTGCCCTTATCCATTATGCCAGCGTGTAAAGCCCCCTTGGAGAAACGTGTAGCCCCAAAAAGACTTGGGGATGAAAATAAGTCAAGGGAGGGATTCTTGGTCACACCTTTTCCCTTTTCCGTCTCCTTCAGTGTCAAATTATATCATAACTAGTCCTCAAGCAAAGCAACATGGTCACTGTGCTCCTCCTTTAAATGGAGTGTTAGAAAAAGATGGTGAGCTCTGAATGGCATGTATTAATCACACCATCTGTGTCTGTATTCATAGACAGACCAGCTGAGACAGATATTTAGCAGATGAAGCAAATGGTGGACAAGTACGTACACGTGAAAATTCATGTGTTTATTGATTTCTTTTAGTTTCACTCTTTTCTACTCTCCATTGCATTCCGCTAGGTAATAACTACTTATTCATGGGATTGTTGGTCTTTGTTCAGAAAAAAAAAAGGAAAAAAAATATATATATATATATATGATTCTACTATTCTAGCATTTTAGAATATCTTTTCTCTTTTTCTCTATGATAGAATATGTATCAGCTTTTCAGTCAAGCATTCTATGCTCACTGGTTTTTGAAGCTAGGGTGCATTTCAAGGCAATCCCTCTGAGAGTGAATGGGTGAGATCACATGGGCTTGAGGTGGTTTAGAATGGCAAATCCTGCTGAAAGTGTCATTTCCAGTCGGAGACATCAATTTGGTGTGTGAAACAGGGGCCCAGGAGAGCCCGATAGCCTGCGAGATTCCTGAAAAGAGCAAAGGGGCCTGGGGATCAGCTCATACACACCTGGATTAGACAGGAATTTCACAAAGCGCTTCAAATACATGAAACAAAGTGTTAAAGGAGGACGAGTGGAAGAAACACGATAGACAACTTGGAATAAAATGCAGAGAGAATCTGAAAAGAAAGGCACTTATTTGACATCACTTCTGCAGTATATGATGACCTTTTGTATTGTATACACAAAATTAGAAGTATTTGATTATTTGTTCTACATAGATAAAACATTTTTAAAAAATGTATTTGAAAAAGAAAAATCCAAGATCGAGATACTAAGATGCACTACCAAAGCCAACTGAGTGAAAAGAGACAACTCTGTGTCCTTTTTGACTTTGTCACTATTGTATACAATAGTTGTTTATAGTCATATGAAGAAAATACAGAAAAAAAGGAGTTGATCAATGACCTCCATCTGGGGACAACTGTCAAAGCTCATAAATATGTTTAATAGGGAGATATTAAAACATTGACATGCACAAATTAAACCTAAATTACTGGTAGCACTATTTCTGGCCAAACATTTCGGTAACTGTAAAGCAGTGCACATAGGCAGCAGTATTATCTCTAATATAAAGCCTCAATTAGCTTAAGTGAGAGCAAAATGGCTGATAATTATTGCACCAGCTCATTAGACTTGTTCTGACACTAAAACCACTTAAATCACCACACAAGCATAAACACAAGCACAGAAGCAAACGCACACATGCAGATGTTCGAGTTTATTCCTATCGTAATGAGGCAGCTACTGTGCAGGTTGGGTTTTTACATGTTTAGTGGAAAAACTAAACACTTCAAACTCAACTTAATAGGGTCTCACCATTACATAAGCTAATTATAAATCGGTATATGGATGGCAATTTTAATAAAATGATAATAAAAAGAAAAACAACTGACAAAGGACGTAGGTTTAGTTAAACGCATTTTTTTTAAACTTCATAAATGAGTCCAACTTAGAACGGAAAGTTTTGAGTCTTGATAAAATATGTGCAATAATTCAGACGTCAATAACAAAGTTACTCAACTTGGAAGACACGAAGACCTATTAAGACAAATATGGCAACACTATTGACTCTATTGATTTCTTGAAAATATAATCTATAAAATAATGACAAACACAAAAGCAAGGCATTTGCTGTACAAGCAATAGATCTTGGCTAGTAATGATACAGTCTCCTATAGAATAAAATCCTTCGGGCAAGCTATGAAAGTTTAAGATTCAATGCGGTAAAATACAATGTGCTGTAAAATATTAATGTGTGTGGTAAAATTATGCTGGGGGTAATATTTTAGATTGCTTCTGTCTGTAAAAAAGACGTATCTGTATTTATTTACAAGCAGGGATAGCGGATGGGGGGCTTTGTTTGAAGCCATGTTTATGAATATCGACTCTGGCTCCTTGGTAAGTGGCTATAAATCTGCAAGAGGATCTTTGTAAAGTTCCCCTGGAGGACATAACTTCAGGTCTAACCGTCTCCTTCCTTCACTTGACTTTTAAACATTTAGATATAGCCTGGCCAACTACATTTAGAGCAGCTTCTAAATTATGAAGGCTTCCACTTTGATAGTCCAAGTGCTAACCAATCAAAGCTGATAAATTGCGGCAATAGATTTATCTACGACAAAAACACAGGTGTGTTTGGCCCTTGATCTGGAGTGTTTATGAGTTTGGGAATAAAAAAAAAAAAGAAAAGAAAAGGATCTTTGCATAGCTTGCTATGTTCCAAGCATTCACTTAGATGCCGTTAAAGCTTTTAGATTCCCACCATCTACCCACACTTGTTTAAATATACTCACACCAGACACTGACAAGTATGCATGTAACGTCTGACTTTTCAGCCAGATCTTTCAGTGCTAGTCTTTTCGGGCAAACTGATGAAAAGTGTGAACAACTTGAAGAGCGTGACCTGTGCTGATGGGAGGAGCATTACTCGGTGCAATTAAAAAGATCATACAAGTAAAGATCATACATTACTTAGCTCATATCACCCAAGGCTATTGAGGCCAGCTGGAAAAGTTCTTTAGGTCCCCTCTGTAAAAACCTTTCGCGAATGACTCATTTACACCTTCTTTTTCTTCTTTACCCCAACGTTGACATGTTTATCTATTTATTTTGTTTTAAAGTTCCAAAGTTCAGATCATAAAGGTAACTGCATTAGTAATATTGCAGCCGCCGGCTAGCCAGGAGATGATGGACACAGGGGTCTGTATCCTCCGGCTACCATGATTACATCGGAGCAAGGATTAAGAGAACTGATTTCTTTCCTGGTTGAGTTCAAAGGGCTCAATCAAAGTGTTCCACTCCTGAACTCTCACCCCTCACTTTCAATGCATAATTAACTGACAAGTGGTGATAAGGTTGAACCTTCTGAAAATACTTTTTTTTTTTTGCTTTTTTTTCTGCCTGGTGATGAATGCAACAACAGTTGATGTCACTACGCACAAATAAATGACTGGGAAGCTTCATTGATTCAACCATTTAATTCCAAGAAAACAGCTTCCTCTCACATTAAACTGGAGAAAATTGACACCCCTCTATTAAAGCCCCATCTCTTCTTCATTCTTCTCTATTTCTTTCTCCAATTTTTCCCTCCATTTCCATTTTTTTTCCTCACTTTGTGCCTCCTGCTTTCACGAGGTTTATCCTCAAGGCCTATCCGTTTATGTAGAACCTCAACTATCTCTCTCTTGCCATTCTGTAGCTGACACTAGGTATCAGTTCACACCCTGAACACACACAGAGAGGTGCTAAACAAGGACTTCAGGACATGTCACAGCACACTTAAAGGGCTTCACAGTAATGCAGAAAGAGTGAACGGAACACATTCAGGGAAGAAAATATACATGCAGCACACTGCACACAGTCCATGTGTTTATTTTGTCTTAGCATAAAAGAATGGTATATTTCATTAATTACAGTGTGTGACTTAATTGATCAATCTTATGAGAACCAAATTGTTTGAGCTTTAAATGCAATTAGAAAAATGTGGCTAATCAAAACTGCATTATTAACATTCCTTCAGTTTTACTGAATAACATTTAAATTCTGTATCTTGAGTATAACGATCATAATTATAAGCCTCTGTTGCTACTTCTTTTTTTTTTTATTTCCAGGAAACCATTTGTGTTTGCAGTTATGCAAGATATAGTGTGCTTCTGAGGTCTGATGAAATTAGGCGATGTGCAGTGCTTAATCAGTCTTGATTACCTGTTGAATGCTACAAACAAGCATCCCCCTGGCTCTGGAAGATATGAGGGTTGAGGTGCACTAATTAAAAGTGAAGCAGAAATGACACAGAAGCAGCAGAAGAATATAAAATTGATAAAGATTATAATATAAAATGCCCAAACAGACAACCCGGTTCTATTTCTTTCATATGTTTTAAGCTTAAGACTCCTGTGTAGGGTGTACCCTGCCTCCAGAGGTGGGAAGTAACGAAGTACAAATACTTCGTTACTGTACTTAAGTAGAATTTTTAGGTATCTGTACTTTACTTGAGTATTTATTTTTCTGAGTACTTTTTACTTTTACTCCCTACATTTTTACACAAGTATCGGTACTTTCTACTTCTTACATTTTCAAAACAGACTCGTTACTTTTTAACACGTCAGGGAGAAGTTTGCGTTTTCGCTCAGTGCGCCGTCAGTCATCAAGCGATCTGAGCCTAAACGGAGGAATATTAACATATAAGAGACAATCGTACTGGCGTATCCTCCATCACCGGGGCTTATCGGGTACTAAGGGATTAAATACACAAACCCATGTAATTATTGTCTCATTTATAGCGCTATAATCAGGGGTCACAGCGGGCCGGACCAAATCCGTAAATTATGCTCGCGGGACATAAACAGCTTAGCTAGCGGTACTGAAGAGGAGCGAGCATGAAGGGAGTAACGTGTGGCAGGTAAATGCAACATTTTTAAATGCTCAACAAATATCAGCAAACACACAAAGTGTGTGCAGTTTGTCACACAGTGTGTCTGCTAGCTAAAAGAAGAGCTGCTGCATGTCAGGGAGAGCAAAGAGAGAGAAGTTCACTCAGAGATGGAGAAAGGGGACAGGAGAGGACGAAGAGAGGCTAGAATTAAAGGTAAGGACTGGAAAATAAACAGAAGTATGCTGACTTTGTGTTATTCAAAGATTTTATGAAAATACTGCAGTTTAGTACGTAATAAACAGGTTATCTTGTTGTACTGTATTTACAGTAAAGCTCTGTGTTGGTGCACTTTGTGTTCATGGTCAGAGTTACAGGTTACATCAGTGTAGCAGAGATGAGTTTGAATCAAAGCTGCTGATGCTGAGATTCATTCACTCAAGCCAACATTTCTACAGCCTGTATGCTGTCAGTGTAGGGGATGGAGATCAGCTAAGATAGCTGTGAAATACTGGGTTACATCTTTGTGAATTCAGTTCATCCACACAGAGCAGTAAACCTCAGAGCAGCAGCAGGTCAGCTGATCACAGCCTGCACACCAACATCATTTACTGCAGCTCACAATAGAAAGTTGTGATTCTTCTCCCCATGCAGAGCCACTACAGCTGATCTTAGGGTTCCTCCACCTTCTGAATCCCACTGTAACCCCTGAGTATCCTCATGTTTGTGTTTAGGTGGAGACACAGTCACCCTCTACTATGGAGGACACAGAGAATAGAGCTGTGTTTAAATTCCTTTTCAAAGTTTGTGATTCAAGCTGAGTACATTCATTAGAATTAAAATTTAGATTGGAATAACGTTTGTGTTCTCATGTATTATTTTATATTATTACAATAATATATAATAAGGTTCAGTTAGCTTTACACAAAAATAGCAGGTAGAAACGTCCTCCAAAGAGCTACTTTTACTTTCTTACTTTGAGTAAATTTCAGAGCCTGTACTTTTTTACTTTTACTTAAGTAAAGAACTTGAACCAGTACTTCGACTTTTACCAAAGTATTTTTTAACACAAGTACTTGTACTTCTACTTAAGTACAGAATGTCAGTACTTTTGCCACCTCTGCCTGCCTCTCACCCCATGACAGCTGGGATAGGCTCCAGCCCCCCGCGAGCCTCTGAAAAGGATAAGTGGAAGAGAACGGATGGATGGACTCTTCAGTTTCACATGTGATGAGTAAAGTTGTGCATTTCTTTGAATGTTCAAACCACAGAAAAGAAAACAATTCTTAGTTTATAGTTTTCCATACAAACAGTTCCTAACGTAAGAGCTGAACACACCTGAAAATACTGTAGAAGATCTTTACACTCAAGAACCCAAAGGTTGGTGTTCAGGTTGCAATTCAAATGCTTTTGGGCAAATTCCTACTCATGTGGAAAGATTGCTCCATCTAAAAAAAGGCCTAAAGCTTAAGAGCTTTCTAGACATGGACCACTTTTTCCTGAAGTTAGTGCAATCACCCAGTGTATGTATTTTTTTTCCTCCTCTCACTTCCTGTTTTGTGACTGAAAATAATGTGGAGCCCACACCACTTTAAGCCAGTATTTACAGTTACGATCTGCCTGTTGTTTTCCAATGAGGCGAGCAGTGCTTTGCCTTTTTTTTTAAAATTCATTTAGCTGTAAGGCAGAGTGTGATAAGACAGAACGAAGACTTCCCTCATAACGAGGCGCATGCCAAGTCTGACATAATCCAATCTGGTCCATTTTCATCTGCTTTTGTCTTGTGTTTTTTGCTTCTCTTTTGGACTTTCCTTTGGTTCCAACGATGGCTCAAAAACCTGAAATGACACAATTCGGTCGCACTTGTATGGTGGTAAGGCTGCAATCCAAACGGCTTTTCTGTAGAAAAATCCTTGAAGACCCACACACATTTAAATCTGGCCCTGGGGGCAACAGGCTCTAAACCACTGAGATAAAAAAAACATCCAGGCCAGAAAGCAGAAATATATATTTTAAGGAAGGGCTTACCATAGCAACAAAAAGGCATGTCAAACTTGTGGAAAGGAGGCATTCTGACTGAGGAGTAAACACAGACCAGTGTGCCCGTAGGAAAGCCTAGGCAAAGCTCTTCGCATATCAAAAGGCCCAGCCTCACACATGTATGCAGCAGAAAGAAAGACAATGGCGGTAATAACAGGGGATGCGTTAAGGTCCGGAAAAGACGGTTAAACGGTCATTTGTGGGAAGAGACATAACAGGGCCTAATAGAGACTGTGCAGTAGGCAGAAAGAGACAAACAGTGTCTACTTAAAAATAGTATTTAGCCTCTGCTCTTATTAACCTTCAGTGAGGCAAAATATCCACTTATAAGCCAGTTATCACCCTAATGTGGACTTTAAGATTATTTCCAAAACCTTAATCAATAGATTAAATAGGTTCATTTCCAACATATCAATACATACTCACCAGCCAATTTATTAGAAACACCTTGCTAGTTCTTTGTCGTGTAGATTCAACAAGTTGTTGGAAACATTCCTCAGAGGTTTTGGTTCACACTGAGAGCATCACACAGTTACTGTTGCACATCTGTGATGGGAATCTCCCAATCCACCACATCCTAAACGTGCTCTATTGGATTGAAATCTAGTGACTGTGGAGACCATTTGAGTACAGTGAACTCGTGTATGCCAAATTCTGACCCCACCACCTCAATCTCACAGCAGAATCTGAGACTCATCAGACAAGGCAACATTTTTCCTATCTTCTATTGTCCAGGTTTGGCGAGCCCACACAAACTGCAGCCTCGGTTTCCTGTTCTCAGCTCGCAGGTGTGGAACCAGGTGCGGTCTTCGGCTGCTGTAGCCCATCTGCTTCAATGCTCGACATGTTATGTGTTTGGAGATACTCTTCCGCCAACCTTGGGTATAACGCCTAATGCCAAAATGTGCCTAAAAATGCCTAAATTAAAAAAAAAACTAAAGCTTCCTAAAGGAATAAGTGCTAAAATCTGCAAATGAGTTACCATTTTAAAATCTCTGTCAATGACTTTTAGGTTAATTGGTGGACACATGTGGCTAACATAAGCTTTATGCAATTTCACATTCTGTTCTGCAGCATAAAATGCCCAATACACATATTTGGATAAAGCATCTCATACCTGTAATCATTGCTGACATTTTTAAGGCTTGTTATGATAGAGGGATAGGATACCTTGAGCACTGTCATAGTAATGACCTCTGTGTCTGTTGAACAGCTGGAAAGAGAAATGTAACCCTTTAACTTAACTCTGAAAATGTATTTATATTTTATTCTCTCCCATTACTTGCAAACAAGAACCTTCTTGAAAGAAAGTTTTTAAAATATGAAACATATATCAAACAGGAGAGAGTTGAGACTCTGACTTAGAGAGTACCTATGGTCTCATCTGTTTCAAAACAATATGTTTGCCACTTTAGTTTGCCGGCTACAGTTTTCTTCATAAGCTTCATCAGCACAACTGCAATGCACTAAAGTTACAAAGGTTTATGTGGCACACTGACTAAGAGTATGGACACTTAGATCACATTAGATCCAGGAAAACGTAATTGGAAACACAGAAAAACAAGTTCTGATAAAGACCTTACTGTTTCCAGAGAGTGTATTGCATTAACTTGTGAGTCAGAGCTCTCTTCTCTCAAATATATTGCCAACTGTATGCCCTAAGAGTATGTCCTGAAAAACAAATATGAAGTACTTAAAGAAATTGGCAAACTTCATTTTGATACGTGGAAGCATTGTCAACTGTAGACACAATGTAAGCTTTGAACTGGTTCCAAAGTAGGCCAAATATACTACATGCATTGACCGAATTATCTAATTGACAAGTAGGTAATGTTTTGTGTTATTATTATTATTATTACAATGTTTTATTATAATGTTATTTATCTATTGTAAATGCGTTTATTTTTCTCTGCTGTTTTGTGCAACTTCACGTCATAGATACACACCAAAAGTTATAGCAGGAAATGAGCAAAATGTTGCAGGAACTCGCAAGAGCAGCTTTCCGACATAACTCATAGGGAAGCGGGTCGAGAACCGCAAATGTACTGGATATTTCATGAAACTGTTAAAGAAATACTTTCTGGCATATCTCATACTACTTTCCCGCGAATCAAAGAGAGGGAGGAGAAATCCGGCCCCCCACTGCTCTGGGGCATACAGTGGCACCTTCATAGCGAGCCACTGATATGCAACGAGGATATCTTCAATCTTCAATTACATCTGACGACAGCAAAACAAATTCAACAGGGAGGTGAAAGAAGGGGAAAAGAATGGGATTCACACAAATAAAAACCTTGCCATATTCTCTTTTTCTCTTCACACTCATGCCGCAAATGCTTATATTTCAAGTGTAAACACAATCAGCGCTGTGTAGGAATGATGAAAAGCCATTACTCTTATTATAGGAGAAAATAACAAGCGCTCATGAAGGGATTGATTGTTTTCAAATCGTAGATCTTTGTAAGAGGAGTGTAAAGTAGAGCTAAGTCTCCATTATAGGACGCTGCTGCTACATTGCTTTTGATTTTCTGTCAACATCCCTCTTACCAACTAGGCACTGTATTTACTAAATGCATCGGGGCCAAGAAATGGATTGAAAATATTGTTCGTCTTCTGCAATCCAAATTGTGTCAACCAGTTGGAGGTATTGCAGGTCTTTTATTCCATGTGTCTCACTCTGCCAATGTTTATAGATACTGTAGGACTCTTCTGAATAGCTGACAGCACAATATGGGTGTAGTTATTGTAACAAAAACCAAACATAAATTAACCGTGAACCATGCAAGCGGGCAACTCACTCCTGCAAAGCTTTCTCTTTTTTTTTTTTTTCCACGATGCAGGGATTATACACAGAAAAGGAGTCCTGAAACAAGTGAAGACCGTTCCCCAAACATGTCCCCATACAAATCAATGCCTGTTTAATAAACAGGCATGCTTTACTGGTTTTACACCCAAACACTGTTTTATGATGGTAATGATTATTGAAATGTTTTCAACAAATTAAGCGCATAAAATACGACTTTGAAAAGGCATGGAGTATGATAATGTTTACATTCATTTAACATGACATTATAGTTTAATGCCTTGTTCCATGTTTTTTTTTTTTTTTTTTTTTAAATCATACACTCTGCTTAGAGGATTGTAATTCAAACACAACACCAACATTCAGTCCTACACTACAATCACTGCATTGGACTGTTGCTGCGTGACACGTCATCTCTTCAACCTTCAACACATGAGTCAAAAACCTAAGAATATGATCTCATTAATTAAGTGTCTAGACTTACCTGCATGTGGGCACATACAGGATGCCACACAAACAGAAAACTTGCACCCTTCTCTGGTTGCCACACTGTCCTACAACACTGTCTATTATAAGTCAGCTGCTGCACCCCTCACCCTTCCCCTCTCCCTCAGAGTCATGGCCCTTCTGTCCCCTCTAAGTACCCCAATAAATTCAAATGTAATGCTCCTAAATGAGATCACTTACATGTGCCATTTCTCTTCAACTATATTTATCATCGAACACTTTGGCCTTCATTAACAAATAGCACTCAAGGAGGTGGCAGTGGTGGGTGATTGCTCATCTCCACAGTGGGGAGAGAGAGGGACAGAGAAGGCCGCCACCAAAGGACACTGAGAGAACTGGGTGTGGGTGGGTGGGTGGCTGGGGGGGTCACACTTCACTTTATGATGTAAGCCTTAGTACAAAGTGTTTTACGAGGTCACCTAAATTACTGGCAAACCAAATTGGATAAATACTTTGAGCTACAGTAACAAAGGCAAGGACATACTATAACATATTTGTGTGGCGTTTAATATTTTGACATTCGAATCCTTTTGTTTGCACAATTTAAAAATATGAAGCGTAAAAACCACTGCAACCACCCATGATGCCAAGGATACAAGGATGACTCATCTCTGTTCACCAAAACATGTCACAATCATAATTTTAACCTGAAGCAGTACTGTATTACATGCTCACACATACACACAGAAAATCCCTCCTTCACTATCAAAAAAAAAAAATACAGAAAAACTACAGAGGCCACCCACTGCCCAATGAGCATCAGCTACCTAGTTGGGCCATTTGCATTGATTAATTTAATTGGCTATCGTCTCCAGCATTGTGTAAATCGGCAGGGTGCATCTGTGGTGCTACTCCTGTAATATTACATATAGTTCATCACTTAAGGTTAGGCCTACCTATTGTTTAATTTATAGCCCAACTATTCTTCCTGTTCTGACACTGTCTCCCCATCTGCACTGGCAGGGAAAACATTCAGTTTAGCTATTAATTATCACAGCAGTGGAAAGATGCACAAAGCAAGGGTAACCCCCTTTTTATTTCCTTTAATAAACATTTTAAAACAGCTTCATTATAATAATGTATTTTGATTAACGATGTTTACCGCAGTGCTGGTAGTGAAAATTGCTTTCCCATAAATTAAACCAATAAAAGTTAGTTGATGAATTATTGCCTAAATGTAAAGTGTTACAGTCTAATTCATTCACAGCAGCACCACTCTGTAAAGTATCTACAAAATATACATATTCAAGAAATAATCAACATAATTAATTAATCTGACTTCCCAACAACTATCTTGATAATGTTTTTTTTTATTTTCTTTTATTTTCAAACATCCATAGTTCTAATTATGAATAGGTATAGCAATGAAATACTAATATTAAGAGTTTTTTGTAATGCTGCAATGTCATATTCAGCATTTACTTTAGAATATGTTAAAGGCAGTTATAATTATATACTTTAGGTCTCAGAGAATCAGCATCCCGCTAATTATTCAAGTGAGCAACTTGAAGCATACTTAGAGTAAATTAAAGGAGCAGTTTCAGTTAATCTGCATTATGTTGATACATAATTAATTTTACATGCATCTATCTAATTTAAACAAACTGTACATGCAATTATAATTCAATTCATGAAACTTTTTTTTTTTGGACTTTGTTAAGTTTTCCTGATTAAGAAGCAATGTTTTGATCTAATACCCTCTATAACACATAGAAGTATATTTAAATAAGAATGAAATAGAAATATTAGAACTTACTGTGAAAGGAAACCATTAAAAAAAAAGTCATTTATACTGCATCTTCATGGAAATCAAAGTAAAGGCACGCAGAGGGCAAAACAACACAGTGGCATGTTGAGAGGTTAGAAAAGTGAATATTGGTTTATGTCAGAGTGCCAATTAAGAAGAAGTCATACACACATAGCTTAGACAGCTTAGACTTAAATGGAAAAAAAATATTCTCTAGCATAAAACATGTCAGGTAAAAATCAAAGAGAAAATATAATTTCCCATGAAGAAATCAATTTGTAGTCCTGTAGCTGATGTTTTTTAACCGGGTGACATTATAGAAGGAAATGCATTTTTATCACAGCCACTTTCAGTCCTTTTCTGATAACTACCACGCTGATTTCAAACAGTGCTTTGTGTGCCTCTTGTATTTAACAGAGCAAAAGGCTGTGTACCCTCAAGGTAAATTTACTATCTCTCTCAAAAAAGCAAAAAAAAAAAAAAAAAAAAAGGCAAAAAAAAAGAGGGAAAGCTTTGTGGGGCAAGTCAAACATTTTAACATCTCTGTGTTTCATCTAAATCACTGACAACAAAATAGCCTCTAGCATGAGTGTCTCTCTTTCCCTCAAAGTTAACTATGACATCTGGCATGGGCTCTGAACACCATGACAACAGACACCACGACTATAGACACCACGTCAGCATACAACTGTAGTGCAAGAAAAGAGGCAGTGAAGAAGGGACGGATAGAAACACAGCTTGCTAATGGGGAGAATGCAATGTAAAGAGATAACTAACCACCATTATTTACACAACTCCCCATAACAAGTGGATTATGCAGATTCCAGCTATTGTCAAGACAAATATCATCATAAGGTTTCCTTTTTTTCACAGAGTTTCTAAGCCTACAAGGAACATATGGCAGCAACGGGAAATGTACAGTAAAATACAAAAATGCATGCTAGGCTAGTAACCAATGAAGCACACTTGATTAACAGTGAATATTTGTATGAATTATTCATTTAAGCATAAAGTATCAAGAGAAGACAGTACATGAGCCCCTCTGTGTGCCCTGGGGCTATTGTCATGGTGGGAATAATGGGAGGGGACTGTAACGCAAATGTTTTCATCTAAATATCCTTATTCTGTAATTTAATGAAACTCTAATCGTGATGAGAGGTCTGAAATACTGTGCTGAGGAAAACTACAGGCGAGGGATGACAGAGTGACAAAAAGAGAGAGAGAAAGCAAGGGAGAGGTGGGGGGGGGTCTTGTTTTTGGTAAAGTGAGGAACACTGTGGCAGGTAATACTCTGGGTACTGCCACTCACTTTTGCAATCAGGCAGAAATTATAATTTTAATAGACATTCAATTAGATTCATTATTTCACATTTCTTCCTTGTGTCGGTCAAGACCCCTCTCCATTCAGATTTATCTCCGAAACACATTTTTGTTCACGGAAAAAATGATGGATTGACAATGCAAAGGGAAGAGTGAAGTCAATTTTGCCTGATGTCACTGACAGCTTAGCATGTAATTACTGTCACATATGCACAATAGCAGTACCTAGAGAAGAGCAAGGACAATCAATTTAGCTTTCAAGCCTGCAACTTCAGTATAACTACATAACTTTATTTGAAAGAGTAAGAGTGGAGGTTGTTTAAATGTTAATATATATAAATATATGAGGTGTTGTGGACCCCCCCCCCCCCAGTCTTCCTCTATGGTCTCAAATGGATTGTCCAGCAGCACCCTCTTGTGGAGCATAACTAAAATGCAATCAATGTTCAGTATTGCAGCTTCTCTCTTGCTTCTCTTCTCCTCTCTGCATCCTGCTGCAGTACTCCTCCTCCGGCTGCATCTTCCCTCCAGCCTCTTCCTGCCGGAGATGCTCGGCTACTTCCCCTTTTCTTTCACATTGCGTCTCCGCCTGAATTTCTCGCTCGGGCTTGGTGCGATCTTTCAGTGACCTCTTATTCAAATATTTAGATGGTCGATTTCAACCCCTTTAAGGAACTGTCTCACAACCTCTCGCCATAAAGAAATCGATGGGATGAGTTCAAATGCCAGTGAAAATGTTCAAACATAAACAGGTTCATTGGGAGGCTATGGGGAGGGGTATTGGCAGAGGTAGAAGCGCTGGTGGTTGTGGTGGTGGTGGGGTGGTGGCAGCAAACGGGGAGTCTGATGCTAATGTATGCACAGCCATAGAGTAGCTATGCATATGCATATGGGTAGAATGGGATTACACCCTGGGATGTGCTGAGATACTGAGAAGGTTTAAAAAGAGGGTGAACACTAGGGATACAATGAGGCAAGGCGGGGCATTTATGTTTACCGGGAGAGGAGAGGAGAGGAGAGGAGAGGAGAGGAGAGGAGAGGAGAGGAGAGGAGAGGATTTGGTACATCATGGTAAAAATGGTCTTCGTCTTGTGCTAAACAGAGTGACCTCTAGTTGGGGCCTTGGGGGAAGAGGGTATGGAGGGGGTAGAGTAGTTAGAGCAGCCTACTCTCACTGTTCCCTTCAGGGAGCAACACTGCACCAAAAAGCATTGGACAAACCAGGGCATTAATATCCTCACACTAACCCCCTGACAATACCCCATTATGTATGTACGCCTCTGTGCATTACACACCTTGAACTAGAAACAATCGCGCCCTTTTCTTTCTTTCCCTTCAGCACTTGAACCACAGCCAAGAAATTCAATGAGCACATTTTATTATATATTTTTTATTTCATAGGCAAAAAAGAGAAGCGGAAGTGCATACACTCACAAATACACACACACCGCTGAAAACCTTCACTGTGTTCTTTACATAATCAGTTACCTTGTGACACCTACCTTTGCTGCAAATGACTGTTTGCCTTTTATTCAGCTCAGTGTTTTCTCTCTATCTCTCCCTTCCAGCCATGTGTATCATCTCTAATTACAATTCACACTGATTCCAGCCCGCCATGCTAAAACCCAGCCTACAGAATAAAATAAAAACACAGCTTGTAAGGTGCAAAGGGGCACATGAAAACCAAAACCAAGTCAGAAGGGAGAGGGTAAAAAAAAAAAAAAAGAAAAATCAAAACACAAGCTCTGGGTGTGGGGTAACAGCATCAGTACGGTATTATGATGTTTCTAAATGGGGAGCGTGTCTCTTGACACGGGTCCCTGTCCAGATATCGATTGCTCCTGTGGCTGCAACGCTAACAGCAGTGGAGAGCCATTGAACTTAAAAGCAAATAGTCCTTCTCCCCCGCTCAGCGTTCGTTCACAAGCGATCAATACAGGTTGGCCCAGCACGGCTAACACCTCTATCTCGAATAATGGCTTTCCTCCTATAGTTACTGACTAGGAAGCGATACAGACAGGCTGGAACAGGTTGGGGAAAGGGCTTCATAAGTGGAGAAAATGAAATATAAAAGGCTAAGATTAAAATATATTCATTAATACACTTAAAATTTAGAACAGTTATGTCAGCTAAACTGAGATGGAGGACACAATTTTTATTAAATGACGAAGAAATCTATTTACAAATATCAAAATATTCAAAGTTTAAATACCTCCAGTTGTTGTAATGCAAAGATTAGTAGTGGGATGGAAACATTATTATATTTGATGAGTAGGTCATAGAGCAATAAAACCACTGGTGCTTGGACTCTCCTTGCCTATTTTCCTTTAACGGTCTTCCATTTATTTGCCTGCTTAATAGATAGAGGTGGGCAGGGCATCTGTTTGATCGCCATTAGCCCTGTATTAGCCACCGTGACCCTAATGTTCCCCACTCCATTACTCTGCGGCAGGAGATGGAGGTGGAGATGATGACCCTGAGAAGAGAGGAAGGCCGAGAGGTTCAGCATGGCTGGGCAGAGATCAAGTGTGAACGAAGAGAAACGCCCATCACCCATTCTTGATCACCCTGGAACCTCTTGGGACCTCAAAGGGGATACACCCTGTATTCACCTCGGCCTTGTCCAAAACACAGTAAAACACGATATAAAGTACCCTCATCATGTATGACATGGTATCACAATGGCAGTGTTATATTCATGTCCAATTTTAAATTTTCCCATTTCAACAGGATATAGCCAGTGCTTAAACTGTCAGCAAAAATCTGTTTTGTAAATGAGTGAATAAATCTTAGTTTTTGGGGGGCTTCTACTTTTTTTTTTTTTTTTTTTTTTTTTTTTTTTGAAATACCATTTTATGAACCAAACAATACCAAAGCAAATCCAATCTATTCTCTTTTTCTGGTTGCCATCCCAATACTGTATAGAGATTTCGAAATTAAGTGCTTTTGGACCAGACAGACACTGTGCAAAGGTTTCTGCATCCCACTCTATTCTTTTTAAGGGTATTACTGTAAAACAGGCAACTGGATAACGGCAGAGTTCAAAGCAATATGCAAAAAGAATGCAGTTTTTCCAGCTGAAATCATCTGATCCCTTCCATGCCTGAATCAGCTTCAGCTGTAAGCCATCGCTGAGTAGGGACACAAAGGGAAAAAGGAAATGAAAGAAAGAGAGGAAAAGAGAATGTATGAAAGAAGACAAACAAGAAAAAAAAAGAAATTTGAGGGACTGCGACATTGTACAAAGTGTTTAAAGATGGTGGATGTCAGAAGTCGGAGGCAGTTCTTGGCATCGGGAGTCAGGAGTGTTGCAAATCATGTGGTCAAGGCAGAGGACGTCACATGGAATGTAACAGAAGCCTTAAATATGGCGGCTCTGCAACTCAAAATCTCTTGGCTTGTGGATTTTTGCAGCAGCAAGCTACTGTGTAGTGAAGTGCTGACTGCTGACTGAAGGAATTTCACTTCTGGGGATCAGAAGGAGATCCACTGTGACAAAAAGTCCAGGCTCAAGAAGGCTGTGACCAAGAGTAAATTACAGCAGCAAGTGTATGCATTTTTCTAGCTACGCAAAAGAAAAAATAATTTTTGAACTTTGCAAACTTTACATAGATTTGTCATGTGCACAACAAATCATATTTGCAGTTACTAAAAAATGTACACACGAGAATAAAATGTGATGAGCAAAAAAAGTCATGTGTGGCCCAGAAAAAGGAAGGCCATGCCTGGATTTCCAGTGTGGAGCTGCCAAGGTTAAGCCTTCCCAGTTCATAACTGTATCTTAACTGTTTTAGCTCATTTTAATGAGCAGATGTGGGCCGGGCCGCTATCTGAACTCCATTAGCCCAGTATTAGCCACAGTGACCGTAATGGTCCCCACTTCATTACTCTGTCACTGGGAGAGATGGGATGATGGCCTAGCGAGGAGATGAAGGCCGGGGGGTTCAGCATGGCTGGGCAGAGCTCAAGTGTGAACAGAAGAAACGCCCCTTTGCCCATTCTACAAGTCGCAAATTCCCTCTGAGACCTCAACACGAGTACCAGCCTGGATTCAACACGCCCCTCGCGTGTTGATGCCGCGCAGAAAAAAAGGATCAGCAGTTATGAATAACTCTTTTGCTTGTAACTCCTCCCTTCTCACACACCGTATTTTTCTGTGTGTGTGTGTGTAAGTTAAGGCTTCAGCAAAAAAGACCGAACTAAAGACAGTGATACTCGGGTGGATTACATTCACATTAAGCCACTGAAAAAAAGTTTAAGACGTAAATTAACTATTCCAACATGTGTTTGGTACACTAACTTTTTCATTACTGACTTTTTCCCCTAATTTGTAGTAATTCCCAAAGTTATTAGGTCCAAATGCACTAATTGCAAAGAGAAATGGCCACAGGGCATTTCTAACAGGCTTCCTTTGACAGCAATAACCTGTGTGCATGTGGAGAAGTCAGAAACAAGTGGCACTGTCCCATAGTTGAACCAAGGAACTGTTCTTACACATGTCTCACCTTTCATCCTCTGACCCCATTATTTCTTCTTCCAGAGAAACCTCACCAAAACAGAACATATTTGATTGCCCTGGCCCTCCAAACTCTCTCCCTCTCATAATGTTATCTTAAGAAATGTGGAAACAATTGAACCTCCATTTGATTTTGGCGCTCGAAATGACTACCACATTGGCGTCCAGCGTGTGTATGTGTGTCTGTGTGCGTGTGTGCATGTGCGCGCATTTATCCAGACCCCCCCCCCCCCTACCCCCAAGAGATTCCACAAAGAGATTCCAGAGCTTGTGTGATCCAGTTCCTCTCATCATAGCAAATTGGCCATGTGCACTTGACGGCCAGCTGAGTAATCTTCTGACACGTCGGCGTTAACACACCACTCCACAATCACAGAAAGAAAAATAACTTTGGGGAGGAAAAGTCATAAATAACCTGGCAGAGAGGGAGCTTCACTCTCTACTTGCCCTCTGAACCCGGTTGAGAAAACAGTCAATACGAGAGGAGAACCACATGATTTTCGCTGGAGTTTATGTGGTTTCAGTCATTAGGAGAGGCATTAGATGACCCAGAGAGTAATACTAACCTTCAGTGCTTTTTTATTGGTAAAAAGAGGCACTGGAAACATTTAAGATGGAAGGAGAATCTAACGAGTGCAAATTCAGGAGAATTAAAAAAAAAAAAAAAAAACCCACATCAGCTGTGGCAAAGAGAGGTTGTTAGAGCCATGAAAACCTGAAAGAAAATATAGTACGAGTACAGTACAAGAGAAAAAAGCCAGAGATTGCCATTTCTCATTGGTGGTGTGAGCAGGAAGTGGTTTGGAACCAGGGGGATTGTAGGCCATGTTTTTTTTAGAAGGGAGGCTTACACTTAGCTCTTCTATGACAGCAGACTTTTCATCACATAGCCACACTGAGCCACCACTGGGCTGCAAAATCTGTTACCAGACTCTAACAGAAGTGGCCCTCCAAATTGAAAAAGTCTGCTGCCATCACAGGAGTATAAGGGGTGAGAGATAGGAGTGTTGAGGGGTGGAAGTTGAAAGCTTGTATGCGTGAGTGCCTCTACCCACAGACACAGACATTTCTAAGAATGCGTTTGTCTGTGTGTAACAGAAAAGAGACTGGAAAGAACAGACAGGAGGGGAAGGAGAGAGTGAGAAAGAGGGAGGGCAGCTGAGGGGTTTAGGGGGGAAAATGTGGTCATCAATTGCTGGCAGCAGATCGAGGGAAAAGATTATTGGACGGTAACCCAGCGGCAGATGTCTGATGAGTGTCTATTAACCTGCCTCCTACATCTCGTAGGCCGTGTCGCTGATGAATTCAGACCAGGAGGCCTTGTCCCGCCCAATAGGAGGGGTCGGTAATCCCTCTCCAGGAAATACCTGCCAGAGACCTCCGGACCTGATTGGCTGTAGCTGCGCTGCTCTGGCACAGCTAACAGAATGGGGATGCAATTGAGTCAACCCCTGCAGCTTCATGTCCATTGCTCCTCTACCATCATACAGTATCGCGCTCCTCTTTCATCCCTCTTTTTGTTTTCCTTCTACTTCTCTATTGTTCCTGTGTGCCTCCATCCACTGATCGACACACCGATCCCTTTATTTGTCTTTCTGCTCACCCTTTTTCAAATTTTCCTGCACTACTTTGATACTACTTTACCCCAGCAGACCCGAAAAGCTAGAATATGGTGACAAACCAAACAAACCCAGTGTTGAGAGTGAATAGACAGAGAGGGATATTAGCTCACTGACAGCAGTCAGCGGTAAAACATCCCTATGACAAACCGCAGTTGCCAGGATTTTGGCTTTGGCTCATTTGAGCCTCATATAAATAGTTTGAAAATGGGTATTCCTTGACTGGTAGGGAAAGCACAGTCCCTTTCCTTACTCACCACTGGTTCAGGTCCAACAAATTACAACATGGACATGGAACACCAGCTCCCCACCCACTGACTCCTACATGGATGAACCCACAGTAAAGAATGGATGATGGCATTAATAATTCTCTAGAAAACCTCGCGCCATCACTATCGTTCTAGAAAGACATATTTGAACAGGCAGCCTATGATGTTCATTTTGATTACAGATACAATTCATGTCTGTAAAATATACCAAGAACAGTTGAGAAGTGATGAGATATCAACTGACACACTTAGATAAACCTGTTTTGGTCCATTTGGCCTGTTAAAGAGACCAGGTCTCAAAAGACTTGATGATATATGAGTTTGGTATCATCTGCCAACAAATCACTTTTATGTCATCGCCTTGACTCAATGTTTGCTTTGCTCCTTTTCTGTCTGAGCAGAACAAAACACAAACAATCCTGCAGGGAGGCAATTTGAAATAAAAATAATCTCCACCCAGCCATCTTAGCGTGCCAGTTAGTTTTCATTAAACCTGTTTAACTAGGAGCTCGATAAGCATGGCCCAGGATAACATGTCTGGCTGTAGGCAATGTGGAGGGCAGAGGGAGAGACTGCAGGGTGTGAGAGCTCAGGGTCTGTACTCCACATCTGCTCCTATATTAAAGGCATATGGGCTGGACCAAGCCAGCCACTTATGAGCATGCACGGTCCCCCGTCCTGAGCCCAATCAGTCTTGATGGGGTGATGTAATGGACCTACCTTGGCCTCCCTTGTTGTCTCAAGCATAGAACAGCCACTATGCAATCCTGCACAGAAGGCCAGACAATATGCCAACTCACTGTCAACACCTGCCCATCAAAAACTGGTGGGATGAAGGTACACATGCAGAGGAAAGAAGGGATGGAGATGGCAATGGACTGAGGTAAGAGAGGCATCCAGAGTGAAAGCGAGAGAGTGAGAGAAGGGGGGAAGCCTGATGGACCACTGAAGTCACAGAAGGCTGAAAAGAGGGAAAAAATGACCCAAAAGGGATAATGCAAGTGTCTACTACCAGAACTTGTGCAACTTATGTTTGTCTTATAGTATGGAAGGTCAGATAGGAAAGGAGAGACAAAAAATATGGGTAGAGAAGTGGTTGTATAATAATCCAGAAGAGGCCAGCTCCTCTACTCCCCCTGTGGCAGAAAATTAGGATCCTGTGGTACAACTTGTCCCTTCCACATTTATCAGTGACACCACCATGCCGGGACCTGCACAATTGTGTTTTCATCTGCTCTCACAAACAACCATTCATCTTGGTTGTGGTGTAATGGAGAAGAAGTACAGGGAAGGAAATAGGATCAAGGGATCCTACGCTTTGGTGGACAGGTATGGTGGAGAGGAAAGGGTGTTCTGGCTAGACGCCTGACTTAGATGACTGAGAGTTATCTCAGGGTGGGGAGGCTTGTGTGCGGCTTGCCTTCGCAGAAGGATAAGGTGTAGTCACTCTGTGGTGACCCAAGAGTTTGTCACAGGGGATGTAATGAGGTCAGATTACAGGCTAGTCCACAGACTGGCTGCAAAAGGTTGGCCCGTAATCCCACAGTCATTAAAGGAATGCTTTGTTAAAAGCGGATGGAGGAGAAAGAAAAAAGATGGAGAGAATGAAGACGAGGGGGGAATATAAGAGGTGTGTGGGGGAACTCAATAACACTTGATTCAATATGAAAAGCCTCTTGTTGCCACCCAGGAGAAACCCGGCTAGGAAGGATGTGAGGGAAGCCAGCCGAGAGACTCCTACAACCAGGAACAAGACATGCCTTGTTCCGGGTTTAAGGAGCAAACAGATTAAGATGAATTGATGCAAGCTTAGTGACTTTAAAGAATGGGGGAGAAAAAAAAAAAAAAAAAAAAAAAAAAACACGCCCACAGATCAATAAGGCTTAGGAAGCAAGCAGCCAAAGACAGAATCTCAACTCACATTCAAGGGGATAACACTCTCAGAGCTCACATATATCCCTACTTTGTTTGGTTTGGATTCAAAAACAAAGTTTAAGTGTACAATTTAAAAAAAAAAATTAACAAAACTTGGGTACTGGGGGACAATCAGATTTAAATGGTAACATTTCAAAAATATATTGCATTTTAAACATTTTATGAAATCAGAGAGGTAAAAAAAAGGTATGAGTATAATAAATATAGTACAAATAAATAAATAAATAAAAATTGAACAGTGAAACAAGGTTGAGCTATTTATACAGACATTGCACACAGCTATTTTCATTTTTTTAATAATTTTCACTTCTATGGTTTGAAAATGTATGTGCCCGTACTAACTGTGTACACTAGAACACACGAGGGGTTTAAAATAAAGCATATGCGGATCACACCAAAAGTCCTATTGCCAGCAAGTTAATGTAGATCCAGTGTCCCACAGTGCACTGTGACAGATCAGTGCCTAAGCCGGCCTGGCGGGGCCTGCGCCCTGATGTTTGCAGAGATCAGAGAGAATCATCTGGGTTAACATGGTAATTATACGGCAAAGCCCTGCTATCTCGGGCTGGATCTGATACTGTTTTTCTCCTCTCTGCACAGATATTTCAGGCCTCCAGTCAGGAGGAGCGACAGCCGTCTTCCAGAGGTATACCCTTAAGAGGTGTTCCATCTTAATGAAAGTAAGTACTGCATTTAAGAACAAAAATAAAGATGGGCTTCAAAACTTGGCATTACTAGTGTGTCAATATTGATAGACCTGAAAGAAGATATTTTTTTTTAATAAGAGGAAGACCGGTCAGTGATCTGCTTATTGTTTATAACTGAATAAAATAAAATATCACATGTGAAATTAACTGTAAAAGCAATGCATAGTGTTTTTTTTTTTCTGTCTAACCTGTTAGCTAAGGTTTTATGGTAGTATCTGGACATGTGTATATAAAATACCACAGTGCATTGTTGAAACTTAGCCCCATGAACCTCCATACTGGTCAGCTAATTTAAACTCACCAGTATGTTATTCCTTAAAAAACAAAGGAAAAAAAAAAGGAAGAGATAAGTAAACCACTGACTGGGGCAATTGAAAAGGGTACCAATTATAACATTGAAATGCTTTACATATCATTGGAAACAATCATTGTATTATTTTTGGAGACAGAAAGTTTTTAAATAAAATGTAGATGACCTTTGACACTACTGAAATTAGTATATCGTTTGTGTCTGGTTTGGTGGTAAAACACAGACTGCTCTTGGATTTCAATTAATTTTAGTGTTTTAAAATAATAACTGCTCTGCCTATTGAGAGAATTATATAAAAAAAAATGTAACAATATTTTTGCCTGTATTAAGTTTCAACTAACCAAAAAAAAAAGAAGAAAAAAAAACGGTGGTGGGAGCTATGCCTATGACTATTATTTCGCAGTGTGTTTATGTTTTTCTGTATTTATTGTAATGTGTATTGTTTCTGTGACCGCAGGTGTGCCCTTTAACCTCAAAGTCATTAGCCTTTGCCAACTAGGTCTCTAAACTGCACTATGCTGGTGCAAAACACGTGCAGAGAAAACGAGAAACACAGAAAGAGAGAGAGAGAGCGGGAAGGGGAAGAAGGCTCCAGGGCCAATTACGGCCCCAAGAAAACAAAGGGCTATATTTCAATGATTCCTCCAGCTGTGCTGTTTATGAGCTGTGTGCTTAGTCTCTGTGACCTTCACCTCCACACTTGCCCTCTCTGAGGGAAAACAAGCTAAAATTGCCTGATGCTCAATCTTTCATTTCCCCTTGTTTTTCCCCCCTGTATTTCCACTTTTTTTTTTTTTTTTTTTTTACTTTAGCAAGTTGCTGAAAACACACTGTTTATTTGCTTCATTTCATTTATTTATTTATTTAATATTTATTATTTCAGATATTTTATGGCTTAGCACCTTTACCGCCAACTCAACAGTGCGCCATGCCCAACCTGGTCGTAGATGTAAAAGTTAAAAAAAAATATATATATATAGACTAATCTAAGGCTTAATGACAAGGTGTATGTCATATGTAACCTTTATAACTTTGCTTGTCAGACTCCCTCCCTCTCCCACCAGTACACATACGCAGATGTGCACAGACCTCATAAGCAGGGTCTGGGTATCAGTCACTGTGGCCCTTTGACAGGTCTAACCTTCCCAAGCGGCAGGCTACATCTTCACTGCAGTCCTATTGACCAAAGCAATAAGCCATTCTATATGGTGTATTAAAGTAATTTTCCACATGCTACCTCAGCACGATCCATTGTTCATGCAAGCTCCTGCTGACCATGAAGAGAGGAAGAAGGTGGAAGGGGCAAATAAAAAAACTTCCCCAAGCTACCATATCAAATTGCAACACTTTGCACAGTACCTAAGGGATAAGTTCTCTGCATAAGTGTTTCTTCATTTTATTTTTTATCTTTTTTTTTTTTATTTATTTAAAATTTTTTGGTTTTCTGACTTAAAAGGTGCCATCATTACCACAGTCACTCATGAAGGAATTTTGGACTGTCAGAGGGAGGTCCCAGCAACACCTCAATGCTTACAGCCATATGTCCTCACTATCCAGAGAGCATGTTCAATTAATATGTTCCCAATCCAGTCTCCCAATTCATTCCCTCTATATTAGAAGGCAAAAAAGGAAAAGGAGCGGTTCTTTTGTTGGCAAGCACTGGCTGTGTAATATGTTGAGGCCATCTGCGTAGTCCGGTGGCTGCCCTCCCCTGCTCCCCGTGTCAGAGGTGGTGTTGGAATCGCTGTGTACCTCACCCTGGCCTCTGCTGAAATCAGCTCCAGTCCGAGACCATGTGACAAATGATTCCAATCTAGGCTGAGTGCCCTTGACTTGACCCTGACCGCTGTAGACAATAAGGGCAAGCTCAGTCACTGGAAAAGATGTTCTGCGCTAATAAACCCGAGCGCGGACCAGGGTAGCAGTGAGCGGCAGCACGGCTTGGGTGGGAAGGGGGAGGAGGGTGTTCGGGGAGAGAGGAAAGGGGGGAGAGTTCAGGTTCTGACCTCTCAGGTGCAGGTTGATAATGAGTCTCCCTGTTTGCTCTGTGAAAATGACCTAAGAGAGATGAAAGGAGCCAGAGCACAACAAAGAGCCCCATTCTTCGCTCCTCTGAAATGGGATCATTCTTGAGGATTGGCTTATGAATGCACTTTCTATTTCATTGGCTTTAAAGGGCACTTAAGCCAAAATACAAACATGTAAAAGTAGTTGGGCTAGATGCTGCCACGCAGCCCCTGAAACCAAGCACACCTCCTCTCAGACCCCACACATGCAAACAAAACAAGCAAACACAAAAGTAGATGCTCACTTGCATACACATACATACGAGGACAAACACACACATACCGACAATATCCCAAATCCTGCTTGTGTCTCCCCTTGTCTCCTTAATAAACCCTATAAAATGAGTGTGCTCTTGCCAAGCGTGGTGCCGTAAACATGCCACTCCAGAAAGGTTCTGGGCATCCCGCTAGTTATGCTAATGAAACCCCCACCCTCTTCTGTTTTTCACTCTCTCTCTTATCCTGCTGGCACAGGCTTCACTCTTCCGCAGTACACCACTCCATTGTCATCTCCTGCCCCTGTTCTGCTGGCATCAGACTAGATAATACACAGCAAAACGAAGATCCAAGAACCCTTGTAAAAAAACATGGCAAGAGAATAATATGGTTATTATTTCTTTGAACTCAAAACCAGGCCATTGTTCTTCATTTTTGTGTCCCAATTTGTAGCAAAATATGGTACAAAATATGATTATCTTAAGAATGTGTATGCATGGATGGCTAATTATAATGGTATAAACAACATTTCCAAGGTAGAGTGTTAGGAAAGAAACACGAGAGGGTCATGAAATACTGAACAAAATAACCCTCACTTCTGCCTGAAAAGCTTTGACAAGGCAAAGTTGTTCACAGCCACAAAGTAGAGGCAGGACTTGGTGTAGCGCTGATTCTGGTGAAGCGGAGTATATCAGCAGGTTATTTGTCATGGGGACTTTCGGGAACTTAGTGCTTAGAGTAACTTAGGACTTGGAGGCGGAAGTGCTGGGCACGACAGGAACCACTGAAGTCTGCTGAACTCTGCTGAGTGTCAATCTGGAAACCAGGATTATACCCTCCATCCTCTGGCTCAAAAAAAAAAACACAAAACCCACTTGTCACTGCAGAACAAAGTTTTGTTTGTGTGACTCTAAGCGTGAGTAGGTGTGTGAAAATGCACATTTGTCTGTATCTATAAATGTGTATGCGTGAGTGTGTATTTTCATGCATCTTCAAGGCCTTGTGTGCATGTGGCTTTCTCGGAGCTGTTGGGTAAGCCAGGGCTCTGACATGTGGATTTGTGGCTTGACTGCAGAGGAGTTTATCACAGATAATTACATAAGAATGTGCTGGAAAAGGAACAAACCACGGACAGTCTGGGCTGGCAGATGCTGAGCTTCGGCCTACACAGTGCCCCGTGCTCCCTGCACTCCAGACTCACACACCAGCCCCCACTGGGCCTCTCTAAGCTTGAAAGGGCAGCAGAGAAAACACTGAAATCCTGGAGAGCCCAAATGAGCTTCTCTTTTATTTCTCACCCTACAGCTTCCTTACATCTCTTTCCTTGACTCTACTTTTCACACATTTAAGGCATTTCTCTGAATACACAATTGATTTTTATTTCATACCTTGGTTAAAAAAAAAACTGTGTCTTCAAATATAAAAAGTGTTAAATAGCAATAAGTAAATATGTGTATTTTATAGGAGAATCAGTAGCCAAAATCAAAGTGCTCAAATTGTGGGAACATGCACGTAGTCTCACCAAGCCTGGAAATTGTGGATTTGCCAACGGAAATTGCTGAAAAATGTTCTGTCATAGCTGAATATTCAGCTCTCACCACCAGCAGTGATCCTCCACGTTAGATTTGTGCACGTTTGAAACAGAGGTTGATTTCTCAACACAAGTTTGAGGTCCGTGGCGAAACCGCAGAACACACAGCACAGGTGTTCATAAGGGGACTTCAGGGAGCGATTTAAAAATAGCAGCAATGCTGAAAGCCCCCTGGAGGTGCACGAAAAGATGATATTAAACAAAAAAGATTGGCCAAATTGCATCTTCAGTTTTTATGTACAGAGACCCTCAACATTATGATCAGACTTTGCAAATACATGCACACTGTTTTTCCTGACTCTTGTCAGTTTAGCATCCAGTTATGTCCGCTAATCAAGATAGACTAAATCATCAGTGCACGCAAGGTTAGAAGACTTAGTGCTCTCCTGCTGGCTTTAAGTGTGTTAACAGAACAGGTGAAGTAAAACTGTTGTGACTTTTTGTATATACAGCATCAAATTTATAATCACCATATTTTTAAGTTTGACCACTTTTTGATTTTCATAAAGTATATGGTCTAAATGATTTGGTTATCAGAGAATTCTTCTTCTTCTTCTTTTTTTTTTTTTTTTTTAAACACAGCAACCCAAATTCCTTGGAAACAAGGTTGTAATCTTCTCCGGCAGCCAGAAATGGCTGGCGTCAGGACAACGAACAAAGAAAGTAGTGCAGTACTTCTATACACACAAGATGATCACCAAGATAAAAAGCACAAGAGTAGCTTGTGCCATTACGATCAGCAGCAGTGAATTCATGCCCAGGTATGTTCGCTTTACAGCAACTGGAGTAGGAAGAGTTTTGGGCTGAATGTTTTATTCTGCTTTATGAAGAGAACCAAGAGCGGCGGGACTGCTGAGGTGTCTTCTTCTAAGCTCACTCTCTTTTACTTCACTATTAGGTGAAAATAATTTTGAACACTACCTAGCAGACCCCGAATCAAATAACTAAGAGGTGAACATACAATACAATGTTGCATCACTGCAAGCTCAGTCATCCATATAGTCACTATAGACATCAATACTGCCATGTGTAGTGTGTGTGTGTGTGTGTGAGGGGGATGAAGATGACCTGTGATATGAGACGGATCTCTTTTCAAACTACACTAAAATCTTAAATCTTTAGTCGGAACTTGCAGTATTACTTGTGCATTCACTTTACTACACCATTCCTTGATCCTGGACCCACAGAGAGAGTGCTAAAGCCTGTGAATATTCGCTGATGTACTCTATGATCGTTCCACCACAAAACTACAAGGCGATGTCATGCTCCTTAACATCCAGGCTTCTGTAAGGTGCAAAACGGTAATTTCTTTCTCATGTTATGGAGCCCCTCAGTGTCAGTGTTTGCTAATGTGCAGAGGGAAGGAGCATGTCTCTATCGCAGATGGTGTGGTGTGTGTATATGTGTGTGTGTGTGTGTGTGTGGGGGGGGGGGGGGGGGGGGGGGGGTTGTCTATGTGCTGGTGTACTGAATTGGAAATGGAAGTTTATAAGGGCGCTGGCAAAAACCTCTCCTCTGCCCTCTCAAGATAATGAAAACAGTGAGGCGAGAAAGTAAAATCTGACCACTGCAAAACTGAAACTGCACCGAGGTAGGAAGATGAATAACCTTGTGCACCAGCCAACTGAATTCTGGGTATCAATGCCTTTTCGATTCACTTACTTTTTGTAATCATCAAGGTCAAAAGGCAATTTCTGCAAACACATAAATAAATAAAACAGGTTGGCAGCAAATTAAATAGAAAGGGGAACAAAGTCATGCCTCTAGCTAGTAATAGAAAAAGCAAGGGTAGAAAATCTCACATGAAAGCTAATTTTAGATAACATCTAGCTTTGCTATTTGACTAATTGGAATACACTTCAGTCTTCATACAGAAATGCCATTAGCACTTAAAACATTTTGTGCTAAAGATTTTTGTTATGCAAAGTATTATTTCCTCATCCATGACTGCATCCAAAAGCTGTTGATAGTGAATGTTTAATCATTTTTTTATCATTATATTACTTTACTTTAGAAGAGCAGTGATTTAACAGTTTTATTTTCTTCTGCTGCAATTTTACTTCGTCCAGTAAAAGCCCAAACACAAACATTACAAAATGTGTACAAGTTTTGCCAGTGGTTAAACTTTCCTTTTGGTCACTTTCTTTTTTTTTTTTTTTTTAACAAGGAAAGCAACATGTACGTGTTGCATACCGATCACAGCTGACTATTGTCTAATGCTCTGGTGTTCCTCTGTATCCCTTAGTTTTAGCCTTTCTTTCATGAAATCTGATGACGCCTGTTTTCCAAAATGACTTTCAGGTTCATTTCTGATGTAAATAATTTAGAAAACAGTTGTAATAAGTGTGGAGGCAGGGCTTTCCCACTTAATCCAGGTAAAAAAAATTAATTAATTAATTAAAAAAAAAAACTCCTACAGGGTAAATTAGTCACTCACTAACCTAAGAAGACAAAACAACTCTTCACATTTTTAGTAAAATATCTACAGGATCTCTTAGTTTTTCCTTCCACCAAATGAGCTAAGATATAAGAGAACTTTATTGACTTGTAATCGTGTGTCAGCAACAGCTCAAGGTTATTGTGCGAAATGAGTTCAGGCTCTAAAAGGCTCAGCATTGTAAACTGAATCAATACTACCAAATAGTGAGTACTGCCATTTACTGCATGATGCCCGCAGGAATTTCATTCTAGCCATAACTTTCAGCACCCAGCCTTACATAGTAAGCAACAACGGGCCCTTATGAAAAAGTAAACAAGTTGTCGGGGTCGTGCAGTTTATTCCTCAAGGTTACGTCAAACCCCAACGTCCAGCCTCCTACTATAGGGCCAGAGGTCTCGCATTCGTCTGGCTCTTCTGTCAGGGGCCGATCCCTGCTTGCAGTACATTGCTAGCAGAGAGACAGGGGCTTTTATTAAGTGTTGGCAGTAGACAATATGGCCTCCGCCTGTTTCTAGTGCCCCTGATTCTGCTCTCTTGGCACATGATAAGATTCTGAGCCCGTTCTGACAAACCATACAGTATATATGTTTTTTGTTCAAGAATCCAGCGCAGTTTCTCAAAAAAGAAAAAAAAAAAAAAAAGGGAAAAAGGCAAGAACAGTTTATTACTGTTTAGAAACCTCCTTCCGAGAGCAAAGCAAGCACGTACAGGAAAGAGTAATGATATGTTTTAGGTCAATATTTTATACGATGATGCATTTTGGGAGGCACACCTCTACAAGGCATGTGTGAAACAATGGGTGTCATAACTGCCCTGTGCACCTTATTAATCTTCCCTCGCCCTATAATCAATCTGTTTCTCCCCTTGCAAACACTGGTTACATTCCTGCGTTACATGAGAGACCATCTTTCACTGTGGCATAAAAGGGTGGCTCCAGGATGGTGATGTCTCTCTCACATGAGGCAGCTAAGACTAACAGTACAAAACGACTTCCTCAGGATGTTTTTAAATCGATGACAGCAAGATTAAGCTGGAAAAGGAATCAGGACATCAAGGTTTTTGTTTTTTGTTCCATGGCTGATTCAACTAGTCAAATTAAAGCCTAGAAAAAAAATCCATGGATTAGATATTAACTACCCGAATAATAGTTTTCAATGAAAAACAGACTTCCAAAGCTGTGACATAAAGGTTTGCTCAGTGATTATAAAACCTAGGCAGGGTTCTTATTAGGGTGTCCAATCAAACATATGGTGTCATGCCTACAACTGGGAACCATTTCAGAGGTATGTTGTGAAGTCATACGGTAGTGCTCCGCTAAAATTATTCTATAGATGACAGCAAGGGGAAGTTGCCACTATTCTTGTCATTCCCCATTGTATAGTCATACTGCAGCAATTATTCAAAATCTTTGATTATCCTCTGAGAAGCGATGCAATCATGGCTGAAAATCAATTTCAGGGACATCAGGAAAAATCAAAAAGCTAACACAGTGCCAACAGGGCCAAGGGCTTGTGTGAGAGAAGAGAAGGGATTTTTTTTCTCATCATCGTTTCGGTTTTCCCTTTGCTGAGGGTAATCAGCCAGCAACACCAGAGAGCTTGCTGTTAGTCAGAGCCAGATCCTGATCCTGTTCAGAGCTGCTAGTGATGTAGAGCCAGGTAGCATCCAATTAGTGCTTAGTGTAACTTAATGCAAAGTACTGGCACTCAGCTCACCGAATCCAACTAGTTGTCATTGAATTTCCACGCTTGTTCTGTCAAATTCATGAACATTTGCTGATTTGCTTTGCCTTCTCAAGGCACCATGGAGTTGAAATAAGACATTTTCATCAATGCTGCGCTGTGTATGGCCATTTTCTGCTAAAACAGATTGGCCTGATTACTGATGAGACAGCAGGCACGTCAGTGACGGCTGCTTGATGCTTATTGACAACTGTGTTGCTTTAGAATCACATTTACTCCTTTTGCATATAGAGCAATTTGTAATGGCACAGGTTCCAAAGCTCTTTAATGGATGTAAATCCAATGAAAAAATTTCATGATAAACTAAGAGCATGTACCATTTTTAGTAAACAAAGCTGGATATAAAAATTCCACACTTCTTTATGTTCAATCTAGGCATGCCTGTTCGTGTTTAATCAGTCTGGACCAAATGCTCAACTTATCTCCAGCAGCTGAGAACAGATCAAGTCTGATAATGACATATTTAGAGACACGGCATAAAAGAAAAGCCTACCCCACTCTTTCATAGCAGCTGATCTGGCTGATGAAAAACTCAAAAATATGTGAGGGACATTACAAAGTAAGGGATAATGGTTAATATCCGATTTGTCCCTGTTTCATGTATTTCGGTTTCCTCTTCTTTTTTTTCTTGCCTTTTTATTTTTGGTCTCAGAGCATAGGCAGCTGTGATGAGCACCTCCACAGACTTCAGTTTCTAGTAGCAATCAGACATTGGAGTTTTGGAAGTGGCATGTAATGTTTTGTGAAGATGGTGGCTCCCTCCCTCTGTCTTCCTGCCTGCCAGGGCTCCATGGGCGGACCGCCGGTACTTTTGTAACAGCATTAGCAGAGACTATGCAGCAAAACAGTGGAAAATCCACTCCATCATGTTTCCTCATCAGGGATGTCTTCTCTCTGACCTCCACCTCTGTTTCAGTGACTCACACAGATATGGAAGATGAATATGTACCATCTCCTCAGGTTACGCCAAATTCAACAACAGACAGGCTTGTCAACCATGAAATGGTCTTTACAGAAGGAATATGGACAAATTTGGGTTAGTTGAAGGCACTTTCATCTCTGGATAATTTCCTGACCTTTATTTTATACTCTAGGCTGTAAAGATTATTCAGAACACTATCATAACAACTGGTATAAAAGGACAATGGTGGTCTATTATCCTGCGCAATTCCTTTCTGGACATCTATCATCATGCTCCCTCCCTCTACCTACATTCATCACAGGACACCCCCATGGTTTTCTAATCTACAGTTTTTGTTTTCTTTTTTTTGCTTTTTCTTGGTTATATCTCTTGTGAATTACTTGGCTCAGAAACACTCAGACAAACACACAGACACACACACAGGCAAACTGCTGCCTGGCCTCTGAGGTTCAGTGGGAACATTAAATACAGGTCAGGGTGACAATGAGGTTGTTGCAAGGCCTTGAGGAGGCCTGTGGGACTCTACTTATTAGTCCCTGAGCATAACTGTTTGTGTTTGGTGAGGACTAGTGTTGGAAAGTAAGTTAATAGAGTAGGTGTGTGATGAGGACATCAAGAGATAAATAACCTCAGTAAAACGGGGCAATCCTACTTGATGCACACATGCACAGAATTCACATCTGGATATTGGATTTCATGCAATGTTCGTGTCCTGTCTTGTTCATCTCTCTGTGAAGTCTGTTTTTGGCTCGAGTCATTTCTATGACATCATAGACTGAGCAGGAATGTTTCTGCATGACATTATATTCTTTTAAATAGCTGCAATTTGCTCTTATTATGTACTCTGCTTGCTTAGACAGCCTTTATATATTTGGCCTTAACTGGAAAGGTACTGTACAACATGTCTAAGAAAGATTTATCTCATTTTAAGGAAGCATTTTCTCTCATACTATGACTGATCTAGATTTTCTTTCTGTGGTGACTATTTCAATATTTATAATCAGATATATTTCATAATTACATTCTACAGTATCCTAGTATCCTGGCATGTGCTGCAGCTTAAATGCACATGTATAACTTTCATTAGTTTAAGCCCAGAATCAGGAAAATGATTTCCTATTCAGTGTAGGCTGTACCGTTCACACTAGGTTTTAATCTCTCCATGAGCAAACATGTCTATGCAGCTTCAGTCTTTTCTCTTCCTTTCTCTATGACAACTTTCATTTCAGTCACATGGGTGTATGTTGTAATAACTCAGTTTTATGTTCAAAATAAAACTGCAATACAGTGGAGAATATTAGTAAATGCTGCGGAGGCGACCCTCAGAGAAATATCCGTTTTCTGCAGTGAATCTTGAGACTGTGTGATGATCTGTTGTAGGTATCTGCTGGTTTCAGAGTCATGCCCTTTACTGTCCCTCTGTTATTTACCCACCAGACATACACAGCTTGATAAATGTTTTGTCTGACCTTCTAAATTTGTTTTCCTTCCTCTTAACTGTGATTTTATTTCCCTTGGACAGGCCAGACAGTGTGTGCCTCTGTGTGTGTACGTGCATGTGTGAATGTGTCTGCTTTTTTTTTTTTGTTTGTTTGGTTTTTTTTAAGCGTTACTGCCAGAAAGATTAAACTTATCTTTTCCGCTTCGAAAAAAAAAAAAAAAAATTTCCATCAGTTCGTCATTAGAATAAAAAAACACTGAAAAAGCAAAGGAATTCGAACGTCTACTGAAAGCGACTAGCCCTCCATCTCGTGTGTGTCTGCTTCAATCTGTAAAGGGTTAAAGTCGCCACAGGCCAGAGCAGAGTCAACATCGGCCACGGCTTGGCTGGCCTACCCTGCCAGATCAATATCTGCAAATAATAAATTAGCTCCCTAGAGGGGCCGCACTAAACCCTCAGCAACACTGCCCTGGAAAAGTCCACAATTGGTGTGTGCGAGACTCAATAAGCCAGGTGAATGACTGTGCAGGGGCACATCTTTAGCACTCCATAATAGAAAATTAATGGTGCTCAAATCAGTGCTGAGGGCACCCTGAGGGTTACCTAATAGGCCTAGTTAGAACTGTCATCCCTTCCAGAGTCGCCTAAAATATTACATGCAAACGCAGGGAGCCGAGACGAGAGAGAAGAATGGGAGTGGATTTGTGTCTTATTTGTGGTTACATCAGTTAAAAGTAAAAGGTGAGTTAGCGTTGAAGGGAGAAGAATGGCAAGAAACCATGATTTAGCTTTGGTATAGCTTACAAAGAATATTGAAGAGGTCGAATTTTGAACGTGGAAGAGGACAGACTCTAAGGCTAATAGAACAAAAATATTAATTTCAACATTAGTATCAGCACTGTCATCTCATAATGCTGTCACTCTTTGTGTATTTTCCTTTGTTTTTGCGCTTTATGTACTCAGTTTTAATGACAAGCTTCAGGTCAGAGTGAATCCTCTTTTGACAGTTCCTCATGTTACCAAACAAACCTGAAAACAATGATAGAAACAAACTATCATTACAATTTCCCCAGTTCAGACATTATTGTCCTTAAAATAAGCCCATAAGAAAAAAAATGATATCACCATCTAAACACGGAGGTAAATAACAAAACAAAACAAAAGTTTGTGGATGAAAAAGGGGAGTATTAATATGGTTCTGAATTTTGTTAGTAAATAATATTTGCAGCATTCAAGCATAAACCAATCTGCGGGCCTGTTTAAAAGCAGATCTATATTCCACGCAGGCTTGTAATGAGCCTTAAAAGCACATCTGATCACTTATTCCAGTTGGTTTATTTCCCTACCCTTACGGAAAGACTGCTGGATTCAATAAACACACTTCATATTGATCCTCAGTCACACGGCAACACAAGCACCTGTCTCACCTGCATCCAACAAGATTTATTACAACTTTATACGCTGAGAAGAAATGAAAAGGCACAGAAATGTAATCAAATGTGCGCCCATACACACAGAAAGTTTAAAATGCCAATGATTTCTCACCAGTGTACCCACATACATGCACAATTTTTCAATCTTTTCTCTGACCCTTATTTGTCTCTGCAGTAATATCAGCTGGTTGGAATGTGGGGAGGGGTTTTCCTCCTTATCTCTCCTCCTATCCCCCTCAGGTCTGGACTTCGGCTGACTGTCTGCTGCACTGACACTGAACTTACCCACATGCCGCCACACTGCCGTCCTCCAGAGCAAACAGAGTGTGTCGCTCTCCGCAGGCCACTTGGGATATTTTCAGAGATGATGGAAGATTCTGGAACAAACACGGTGCCAGCTGGAAAAAAATAAAGTTCCCAGTGAGGTGAAGAAATACTCTGAGTATCTCTGGGTTGCTGTTATTGTGTAGTTAAGTTGGTATACTCCATCAGTCTGGCAAACATCCCTAAGACAGGCACAGCTACAGCAGATCCTCTCAGTGCAGATGAAGACAGAACAACAGGAAGAACAGAGGGAACAAGAAAGAAACAGCATATTCCTTTATGGTGCCGAGCTGTGTAGATCTGATGTTTTTAAGTCCCTCTGTGTATGTCTGTCTGAGTGTGTTCATGCCAGTGCCACACAGAAAAAAAGAAACAGCCTATGAGAAGAAAAGAAAGCCTGGTTCCTCATCATGCGCTTGTTAGCTTGTCCAATCTATGGCAATCAGCACAGTCCCAGGGGTTGAAAGACATGAGATGCTGGGGAAAGGGAAGCCGAGGCTGAGGAAAAGATCAATACTGCTCTGTGAAACAAGAAGTGTGGGCTATTTACTCTCCATTGATCTGATGATGCTGGAGAAACACCTCACTCGGCTATTAAATTGAGAGTATAAGTCTAGTGTGGAGGGCTTTTTTTTCCCTTCCTCTCTCTGTCTTTCTCTCTTACTTCACCCCAAGGTCAAGGAAAAAAAAAGCTAAAAACATCCACAAACACACAAAAATGGATTGCTTGGGCCGGGGAAAGTAATTAATCTGCATTAAATCTGTCAAGGGAGCAGACACTAACTACCCGTCTTAAGTGAAGTTTTGCTCAGAGCGACCCATGGCAGCATAGGATGGACTACTAGAGGACACGGTGATAAATGTAACTGCTAGCCGGGGGCCTTCAGAGCTTCAGAGGCTAGGTTTTATGAATGAATAAGAAGGCAAAGTGTAAAAGCATAAAGTTATGTGGGCTAATTGAATAGAAACATTTTGTGTTCAATGTAAACAATCAGCAGGAAGGAAAAGAAAATGTTCTTTCTTCTTTCTACATCCAATATTTAACCTGCAGTGAATGATTAAAGTGTAGCATTTTTGGATATTTTCAATAAATCAATACTTCTGAATCCTGAAATTGTGCAGTTGTTCATTTCAACTGATGCTAACATAGACTATAAGACTCATTATGCTGCAATAAGATCCTTCCAGAATTTAACATCTGAAGTTACACAGAACTATGTTGTAATGTCAGCTCTTTAACTATGGTGATTTTATCCCAAATCAACAGTATATATAACCTTCTTTAGGCTTTTCACTTTGGGTGTCAATAGATGTGCTTCAGAACATTTACGCATGCTTTTTTAAAAGGAAATCAATTTAAAAATCCACAATTATCTCAGTGCATTGCACTGGCACTTCAATTTAGTTTTTTTTTTTTTTAATTTGTTTTGTTTGTCACTACAAAAAATAAAAAAAAAAATACAAAAGCAAATGTATTTAAAGACAGAAATCAAACATATTGACTTTTCAAAGCAATTTCTTCATTGTGAAAGTTTAAAAAAAAAGTCCCAGATGATCAAATTATGTTATTATCACTATAATTTAATAGTGGTGTTATAAAACTAATATATTTCTGTGGAGAACTGATCAATTCACAGCAGATTTTGGTGGTAAAAACCTTTACAAGGTTACAAGTTGAAAGAATTTTCCCAGCATGTGTCCAGTGGCGGAGCTGCTAATGTCCACACGCTCGATGTGAAACTCTCTCTCCCTCCATGTCTTTCTTTGCCTTTCTTCTAACTCCTCAGAGGAGAAGCCTTATTGACTGTGTGGCTGTATTACAACAAGCAGTCTCTAATGACTCCCTGAAGACCTCTCTATCCCTACTGCCCGCCCTCCATCTCTCTCTCTCTCTCTCGCTCTCTGCCTCTCCTTCTCTCCCTGCTCTTCAGGCTCCAGTTCAGCAGCTAATTAACCCTCTCTAATAGCGTAGATTACATTAGCTTTGAGCAGCTCGCACCCTCCACCGGACTCACACTGCCACACAATGAACCCAGCCTTGCTTTACAAATCTCCCCCTTCACAAGAACACAATTATGAATTCAAACAACTTCTTATCCACACTCACTCATCCAGGGATAGAAGCCCTCCTCTGCAACCGCCCCACTCCTCCCATGCCACCCATCGCCCAGGCCTTCACACAGGGAGTAATGAGAGAACTGAAGAGAGGAGACCACACAACAAGATGGCCAAGAGGGGGAGAGGGTTATTGGGAGGGAGGACCCCCTATTGGGGAAATCAGAGAGGTCACTATAGGTGTTTCATTGGATGAGCTTACAGAATCCCAACGATAACCCTCCAGTTTAATGTTCTTACTCAAATGAAAATGGAATCTTAATTAAACAGAGCAAAAAGGGGGGATACCATGCCCGAGTGGAGGTGCACTCAATGAGAGGGAATCGGACCCCAAAATAAATGATGTAAGCCAAAAATTAAGCTTTCTTTCTACACAATGACAAAAAAGCCAGAATGTTAATATTTTTTGATGAAGTTGCCAGTTGTCAGATTGCTTGATCACTGAGTCAAATCAATCTCTGAATACCAGTCATCTCAAAAAATACACTCCTATTGGTGCGCACAGTATTTAGTACCCCGCTTTAGGAATGGCACTATGGCTGGTTAGTCATCTTTGATACAATTGAACTGAGCTGTATAACGGTGCTACCACCATTAAACTGCAGGAGTCCAACTGCACTTGGAGCATTAAAAACCAATGGAGTACCTAGGACGAGATAAAGGAACACTGAATCAATGAAAAATAGGGCAATTTTTTTTAATCGGATTTTTTTTTTCCTCTCCCTTGCTGCACTTACAGCACTTAGTGGTGTTTTATGAATGATAATGAGACGAGGTAAAAAAGGGCTAAAAAAGAAATAAAGTATAGGAGAAATGGATGTAATCTGCCCCGTCCAAATGTAAATTGGTACATTTGTAGTGAAAGGACATTCTCATGTTTCTTTGTCCGAACAAGTAATTTTCCCTCCGTCCCTCTTCTGTAAGCCTTGCCATAGCAGCATTTTCCACAGCATAGAGCACTCTCTTTTCTATTTCAATAGGACAGCTCATTTGCTAGACTCCAAGCCCAAACTGCTGACTGGGTTTTTCAAGGCTGTGTACTTTGTGTGTGTCTGTGTGGGCTAGAGTGCGTGTGCAAAAGCTTGTGCTAAAAGAGAGAGAAAAGGGAGAGAGCTGCATGTAAGAGGGAAGGAAAGAGGAGAGAAAGAGTGGGAGAGAGAAAACATTGTATCATTAAGATACTCAGAGATCATTAGATATATAAGGGTTCCGCTATGCAAGGTCAGGTCTGCTGTTTTTCTAGGTCGGCAGAGGAGCAGTTAAACCAGTCTAATCATCCACTTCGCTTTTCTCTCTTCTCCCCGGTGACACTCCCTTCCTCCTCCATCCAGAGCTAGTGTGGATTCCAGCCCAGCTTCACTGTGCTCCTTTATGTATTTACTAACATTATCAAGGCTCATGAGCCAAGGACACATTAAAGCAAACAACATGCACAGAGAGGCTTTAAGCTAGATATCGGCCTCGTTATGGGGTAAAGTTCTTTGCGTCCTGTTTTGCTTCCAGTATGCACAAGACTACATGAACAGGTGCAGTATTGCGCCTGATTATCCAGGAATTCTCATTAAAGCTGTCATTTAAAATGGAGTTCAGCAACCGGCATTCTGCCCCAAGTAACGGGTGTGTTTGCGCCTGTGCTATTATGTCTTCAACACCAGCACATGTGAGTGAAGAGATTTTTCAGCTAAGGGGCCAAGGATGTTGACTTTATTGAGTGGTAAATCTGTTTTGTGTAAGAGTAGCCAAGCCAAGCGTTTGATTGGTTGCTTCAGATTTTATACTAGGCACAGGACATTTCAAATTTTGCGGAAGTGTGTTTTTAACTGGACAGCTCTCTCTTGTCCACACCCACCATTAATTCCAACCACTGCATCGCTCAGTAGCTTTAAATGGAAATGCTGAGTTGCAGGTTGGTAGAGTGGTGGCAATTATTAAACTTATATTTTTTTGATGACATTCCATACAATGCACTGAAATTCAGTGTTTGGTAGTACCTTGTTGCTTGCATTAACAGTTTTAAATTTATCTAAAAAAAAAAAAAAAAAAGCAGTGCTTCAGCACAACCTGCTGCTGCTATGTGGCTATATGATGCGTCAAATCGATTTTTACAGTTACATTCATTTGTGTTCTTGTGTTACAGTGCAATTTTCAGTTTCCCTTTAGCTTTTTAGAGAGTCGTCCTCAGTGTTTTGGCTGTCTCACCCATAAATTTGCTGTTTTGGCCCATCTTCATCACTTTCGTTATACTTTTTTTTTTTGTTTGTTTGTCACAACAGAGAAAAACATTTCTTAAAAAAAAAACAAACCAAAAAAAAAAAAAAAATATTTACTTTAAACAATCTGCTCAGCCCCAGGTGCAGTTGGGCTGAAGCCAGACAAATATATTGGCAGGGCCGATATTAGCTATTTGTCAACATATTGGTATCTGCATTTTAAACGGCCGATAAATGAAAATCTAAAAAGTAAAGAAAAGACGGGAGAAACACCCTTCAGCCATGTTATGAGTGTTGATGTTACATAGTTTGTCCACCAAAGGGCACTCGGCACTGTTGGCAACATGAGTTTGCAATGCCACAAACACAACAAACAGCTGATCTAAGCATAAACGTGTAATCTGCGACTTCTTGTAATGATAAAACAGGATTATTTTTAAACAGATTTGTCAGAGTATCTCAGAAAGGCCTCCTAAATAACTACACACAACAAATGTTGGGGAAATCTGTTTATGTTTTATATGCCTGAAAGAAAAAAAATAAATAAATAAAAAAAATCTGACTTTGAAATCAATAAATATTGGTATTGTCTTAATAACAGTAAACTGCTTACTCTCAGGTTTGTAACATAAATGTTTAATACACTGAAGTTGTATTAGTTAAAAAAAAAAAATTACTTCACAATAACTGAGGTCCTTACAGGTCCACTGAAGGACACCGTGCTGCTAACCCTGGCGGTCGGGAGGCATTGCTGTTGGTAATGTGCCCTGTTCATCAAGATAATGATGGATAGCTTTAAAACGGACCCTCAGCTTTATAGAGATGAATGTCCTGCTTGGCCTCTTACTCAGCACTTTGGCCTTTCCCCCACTCAGTGTGCGCTTTATCACGCAAACAGCCTCGCTGGGGCTAAGATGGTTATTAGCGAAGCCTGTCTTTAAAATGGGGCCTACTAAACACTATCAATCAAACAAAAACACATTTCTAAAATGCATCCCCATACACTCTCTATTAAGAGCATCAAAATGAAGTAGTGATAGTTGGCCATTTGTGCGCTGTTGTGTCTGGGATGAGCTCAGAAGATCAAGAAGAACAGAGTAAAGGACAAGTGTGTGTGAAATGTGTGTTAAGAATGCCTTTCTTTCCCTTGACCGTCTCATTAGGCTAATGTTTTTTTTTTTTTTTATAAGGCACTTCAAATGCCAAGGCATTGGTGGATTTAGTGTAAACTTAAATTCCATTACCTGGCAGGCATTAATTGCTCACTGAGCCCAGAGATCTTCCCCCTGGGGCCTCTATGTTTCCTCTCTGTCATCTGGCTAACTATTCTGTCTAGACTAACTTAGAGCACCATAATCCACCATGGGGATCAATAAACTGCACATAATTCAACTCCAATAATGAGCTTTCACTTCAACACAAGCACCAGCCCACTTCCCAAGGAACCGGCAGGGGCGTAAAATGATAATGTAATTATTAAAAGGACAGACAAAATGAGTAAGCACTTTCACAGAGAGAGGGAGGGTGAGGCCAGCCTCAATTAGACATACTTAAAGCTATCATTGTTATTCGAGACAAAGCTAATCAAGGAGGAGATACAGGGGCATCCATTTCAGCAGGTAATGGAATGACGCTCGCTGACTCTCCCATTTCCCTAGGCTCATGATGTTATAAAGGCCACCCTGTAGTCACGCATGAGTGGGCACTCTTTAATGGAGTGCAATGGATGTGGTTTCCGTTTAGAGATACAGAGGAGGGGACTAGGAATGAGTAAGTATAAGATTCACATTCTAATAGCAACACATAAAACCATATGTGTAAGGGATCATTTTGAATCTATAGTGTCCACTAGTTACATTTTGCATGTGTTGCAGCTATTAAAAGAACTTTAATGCACCCTGAAACTGTTAAATTGCCATCATTTCATAACACATCATTTACACGCAGTCCTTGCCAGGCATACACACATCAAACTAGCAGCTGTCGTTTGAGACCAGCGTGAGAGATGTGGTGTGTGACAAAGTAAGGTTTAACCTGGGGCCTTATCAGTTAACTAGTGTTTCTCCAATTATATGCATCCTTGAACTCCAGTGAAATCAAGAGAAGCTAGTTTGTTTTTTTACATCCAACTGCTCCTAATTCATCTGCAGGCTACAGGAGGTCCATGGTGGATAAATTAGGCTTTTACGGAAGAGTTGCTCCTACTGTTTATCTGCTGGTGACATTTGCTGCATGGCCCCAACTGCACCATAATTACCCCACTTATTCACTAAACAGGAATCATGCCTGGCAGGAACCCCCTGCCACAAAGGTTGCAGGACTTAGGGCTATGTGCAGCCTCCAGAGTTCAATGGCCATGGCTTCATGAAAGGACGCCATTCATTTGAACATCAGCATGGGCTCACTTTAGCATGGCGTAAAAGAAGACGGGGGCTAAACTGACTCGCCTCAATAGCCGGAACAAAGAGCATCATGGCTGATGACGGTGATGAATTTACATCTGACTGCACATGCTTCTCTAACACACAGCACACCTTGGCACACTCTGAATGTCACAGTTCCCATAGTGGACTGGCATTTTGGGGAGAATTCTTCTTGCCCCTGGAGCCAGCATACTAAGAGTTGATAGCTATGCATATCCCAATGAGACAGACTGCCAAGGGGAAAAGTAAAGAATTCAAAACACACATCTCAATGGTTATATCAGCTGTCATCATTAAGAATGTAGTCTGTATTCTCTGTGCAACTACTTTGTAAAATGCAATAAAATCCTACATTAGGACATTATCCCCCACAAACACAACCCCCTGACACCCCCCAAAATTGACATTTTAGATTATTTACGCTACTCACTGTTTTGAAAACATGCCCAAATACAGTGAAACTAAGGAAATGCCAATTAAAACTAGGAACAGTGCTTCTCTGTTGCTTATTGTGCAACTCTTCAGCTGCCTAGAGTTGCATAGTCTTATCTGTCAAAGATAGTAAGCACAGATGGATGACAAGTGACAAAGGGATATTTGGTTGAGGTTGTGCAGTAATGAGTGTCACGTGACTCCCACACTCAAATTTCAGACGGCCTCCCCTGATCCTAAAACTGCAATCAACACTGGGCCATCTGCAACGCTGTAAATTAGCATAATTGGTGTACATTACACGCTTATAGAGAGTACATTTTTATCCACAATTCTTTGTCCTTAACAAGATGAGCTCTGGAGATACTGGGGAAGAGGAACTGTTGATTAGACACAGATAGCTGGAGCAGACAGCGAGGCTCGTCTTGGTGAAAAATAGATGAACTGACAATCGGAGTTTGGTGAACGGCCAGGTGTTCGGGCCAGAGTGCAAGTAGGCCAGCGTGCAGCAGACACGAGCACCTTCAACCACACCTGGAACTGGGGCTTAGGTGATCGACAGCTTGGCCATCTTGTCAGACAGCTCGCAGACTGACTGCAGTCAACACTTAGGCCTCTTCCAGCTGCTCTTCCAGAATAAATTGAACTTGATTAGAATTAATCACACTCAACCTCGTGCAATTTGCAAAAATTGGGGGAAAATATTCAAGGAAATCTGCTTGAAGGTTGTAAGCAGTGAAACAAAGGGAAAACATGACTATGCTAGTGTAACTCGACTTGACAACATGCTTTAGCCAGAATGGCTTAACTGGAAAGACAGATGCAGACATTTGGTTGTGCAAGAATCCAAATTAATTTTATATGTGGACTTTGTTTTGTATAAGTGAGCAAATATTGCCAAAAAAAAAAGAAAAAAGATATGCATTGGTGAAGGGTTCGTTGTGCATCTCCTGTGCAATGAGTTAACTTTTAGTTGCTCAGAATGTATTAGCATTTCAGTTGCTCACTTAGCCAAAGCACCAGGTGTTTTCTTACCTGTTCCACAACAAATACACATAGTTCACATGAGCGACTAGCAACAAACAGGCAGTACATCAAACAGTCTTGAATAAAGCGTAAGATTACATTTTCATGATAAAGTCACACCACTCACATTAACGGAATTTATTCTAGACAAATAGGGGAAGAAAGTCGCCATAAGTTAGTCTTCTCCTACCTTGTGTACACCAGGAAAATATGAAGTATGCAAACTGCCTGATTTTAAACTTGTATCTAATTGTCTCGCATGATGGGTCTATGCCAGGGCATTGTTGCTTGAAGAATAAATTGGGTAATTCAATTAAAGTGCTTTCCAAAGACACATCGTAAGTGATGGAGAATGACTCTAACCCAAGCCTGAACTCTGTGCCCCCACCCATCGCTCTGCTTGCCTGACAAATGGATGGCGGTGTATAATTGAAACACATTGCTGCCAGCGTAGGTCAATAACATCGCTCTCTCTCCTCACCAGCACCAGATTAACAGACTCTATTTTATCTTCCCTCAGCCTGTCCCAGCTTGACAGAGCGGAAGCGTCAGCTGCTTATCCATAAAAGAGGCCCCTTATCTTGAAAATAAACAAATACATAAAGTGCAACAGCTTGCTGTCTGTCCAAGCAGTTAAGGGCTACTTAGTTTAAGGCAAACATGTGGGCAGTGTTTTGTTTAACACATCATCATATGAGACGAAGCACTGCTGTCACTTCAGAAAACCTGCACAGACCTTCTCAGAAAAATTATGATAGCATGGTTTTCCATTGGTAAATTCTACATTGTATTCTCAAAAAGAAAGTAATTTTGTTACAACCAATCATAGCTTTTTTTGTGTGTGTGTGTGTGTGTGTGTGTTTTGCTTTAAGTCTGCCACCATTAAGACCAATGTCATCCAAAGTCATTCCCAAGTGTTTTTTCAAAAACCAGGAGAAGATGTGTCTTTGGATATTTGTTATAGCTGTAAATAATTAACATTTTTGATAACAGTTAAAACACCCTTACTTCTGTAAATGTATAATGCAAAGCCATCACTGTTTATGCATGATAAACATTGCGGATTAATTAGCTTAAGCACAAGTGTAATATGAAGCTAAAATGGGTGATTATATGTATCTAAGCCACAGCATAACAAATCAACTGGCTTAAATTAATTTGATAAACAAATGGGAAAAGTAGGGTTAAGGTTCAAGGGTAAAAAAAACTCCATTATCTCCTACTCCTCACTCTGTGCTTTCATGTAATTATATGTTAGGTTAGACAGAGTTAATTGAATCTGGTCCATTGAATTTGTTTACAGTTTAGCCATAAGGATTGGAAGCAATAATTCCTGACATCAGACTAAATGAACAAGTAGCCTCAAAATGAATTCCTATAGGGAGTATGTGCACACAGCTTTGTGTGGGGGTTTGAATGGCTGTTTCTCTGCACTTGTGTGTGCTTACTGATGGGAGTATGCATGCGCAAACAAGTCTGCATGCATTTTGTGATGGCTTGAAGCTTGTATTTATGCATGTTCGCACATGGAACACACACAAATTAGCCATTCAATTAAGTCCTTTGTCAGGACTCTTTGTAGGGGCGGGGCAGAATGCACAGTACAGTAATCCGTGATGCACAACAAGGTGACAGCTCCATTGTCTGTCTGACAGACAGAAATTATTTGCAGGCATGCTCGACCAACAGATTAGACCACTGTTGGGGGACAAGATAAGATGGCAGCCAGCAGTATGGAAGGTACCTCCTCTACCAGCTCAAACAATGCCCTTAATCCATTTCCTTCTCATAATAAGGTTGGCTGACATTACTTTTCAGTATCCCACACACTTATTCTCTTCTATTTTCCCCTCACTCATTCGCCCTTTCATCAAGAGGAAGGCTTAAAGCGGAAGAGACTTCATCATGCAAATTAATTTGTGCATTACATTAAGAACCCTAAAGCCAATGTCAAAGAGACTTTCACTGTATCACATGAACTAGCATTTTACCTTCTTTTTTTTTTCCTATGTGTCCTATTTGGCTGTCTGTCTGAGAAACTCCTGGCCAGATGAATTATATGGTAAAACACTATTTTGTGTTTAATTCATTGCATGCTGCCTGTGTGTCTGTCAGCTGCAAGGCTTCATTCTTTCTGGCAGTGCTGTACTTTTTCATAGTAGTTTATTATTGAATCACAACCTTGGTGGGGTAACTTTCAGCTGAATGAAATCACAACTCTATAGATTTACACAGCAGAGGTCTGACCTTAAAATCTGCCAATAGAGGATTCAACAAATCTGTTAGAAACAAAGTATCTGAAAAGTCCTTGACACCACTGAAAAATGATCACTGTAAAAACACATTACCGCCTGAGTGACTAAAGCGTGTATGCTTCATTTTATCTAAGTTCCAATTATGTGTACAATATAGTCAGTGTACTATAGTCAGTGATTACGTCCTCTGAATTACAATCTGGATTTTAACCAGATTGAAATAACAAAATGACAGAAAGATATGTAACAATACAGATCAACTCAAAAATAAATAAGTGCAGTATGAGATGGTTCGTGCAGCAGATACACTTGTAGGCTACATACTGTAAATCCTCTGGCATTGTTGATAGATTTTGGAAAGAAAAAAAAAAATCAACTGTGTGCCAACAGTTTGGTATTTAAGTGTACTGTATGGACCACCTCCAGTAAGAAGTGATCATCCACATCCTCAGGCATCCATGCTATGCTGCCAGAAGGTTCCACCAACAGCTGTCTGTTCCAGGGGCAACTGCCTATTTTATATTTGCTTAAGTAAAAATGATTATTGCCAATTAGATGCCCATTAATTGTGCAAGCATGGGATGCTGCCAGCTGTTTACATGGGGGAGAAAAATAGCCCTTCTTATTTAATTTTTCCTTCATAGAGAACAGCACAGCATCTCTCTGTCAGCAAGAAAAGACACACTAGTACTTGCAAATACTGTAAAAGCAAGTGGGTCTGTAAAGGAATGTATTAAATAAAAGGCAAGAATTTGCCTACAATACTGAAATCATTACAAAAAGAACAGACTGACTCTGAAGGAAAAGGCAAAGTGGTGCTTGAGGCAAAGCTCAAATTTATGAGTTGAACATTTGTTGGACAAAAACAGACATTTATGGATATGTACATTTAAATTATAGGACAAACAGGAAGTTGATTGTTGAAGTTACTGCTGTGTTATTCACCTGGCCCAGGTTTTCTGTATACATAAAAATGAATATAACATTAAAAAAAAGTTTCATTCTTCTGAAAACCAAATCCTTATCCACAAACACGAACAACTGTGAAAAATAAAATCTAAAATGTTTCTTCAACGCCTTTGACCTACCTAAGCAGAACTTTACAGCTACGCAGTGCTGAATTTGTGATGAATGGTTGTCAGCTGCTCGAGCAATCTGGACAGCTTTAACCTGACCTCACAACAATAGCCCAGGACCCTCAGCTTGTGCCCCAAATGGGCAGAAAGAGCTGAATTTAGTCTTTTCAGTGGTTAGCGACTGACCTGGGCGCAGCCTGCTGAGTCTCAAAGCAGCACACTTTTATTCCCACAAGCCCAGCCTTGCTCAGCCTTAGCTTAGGTTCCCAGAAAGAAGCATCTGTTGCAGGTGTCATTAGTTTACCTCTGACCTTTTTCTGAGCCGACCCTATTAGAGGGATAGCGTGGACGCAACCTGCCTCACCTCTAAAGATGTGCGCTGAGCTAGCTGATGTTGCAATTGTGAGCAGACTAGAGGGATAAATACCATTCAGGCTGCCACAAGAAGCTCCGCAAAGGACTGTAGAAAAGATAAATGAATGCTGAAATCGAGGAAAATTATTCAACCATTTACAACCCCTGCTAGCACATCACTGTTATTCTATTTGTCTTTCACCACTTAAACTGTAAAATCATACAGAGTGCTGCAACCATTTCTCTCTCCGGTTTGTTGCCTCACTTCCACAAAATAACACATCATTGGACAGATAGCATCAATTTTGCCCACGGTAATCCCAGCACCTCTGGTTGTATCACTCATTCCATTTCAGCCAACGGCAACAGCAAACATTACACACTGCATCAACATTACAGGGGAGAGGCAGAACGGTGGAGAGAAGAGGGGGAAAAAAGGGCTGTATCCATCATGTCATGATGCCCCTGTTATTGTGACAGATCAAATTCAGTGCTCTGTGTGTATGTGTGTGCGTCCCGTGCCTGCCTGTGCAAACTGTGCTCCCATAGGCTGGACTGATTGGCATTTGTGTGACTAAAGATTCTGTGGGTGAATTTCTGAAGGCTACCAGACTTTGATGACCTTCTTTATACAGTAGCCAGAGCACTGGCTACCACTTTTATTCAAGGTGCTCCAATTAACCTTGCAATGGTTAAAACCCTGAAGCCCCATTCACTAACCTGAAGGGCAGAGGACAAATGGGAAAAAAATGGCAAGAAAGTGAGCGAAGAACATAGAGTGAAGAGACAAATAAAAGGCAGGCAAATGTGTAGAATATATCGAGGGAGGAAATATATAAAATAAAAAGAGTCCAGGAAGAACCGGATTATTTTAATGGTGCAAGTACTAGAATGTGGAGAAGGTTGGTGTTTTGACTACTTTCTTTCCTGAGTGACAGACAGCTTTTTTGGCTACCTGGCTCATGTATTGAATAGCTGTACTCTGTCGCTGCTCTGGGAGACACAGGTTTGCAGTGCCGGCCTTTGAGAGCAGACAGAAGATGAAGAGGCAGTGTCAGGTTGCCTTTTAATGGTCAGGAGTGTAGTTAGTTCCACTGACTCAAGCCTCTCCCCTGTGATGCTGGGTCCACTCCACATAACTGGCCATAATTCAACTCATTTGGCAGTTTGAGGTCTCAAAGGTCTAGGGATAAAAAGAGTGGAGAGGCCTAATGGCAGACTGTGGGACCAGCTGAGGGCACTTCTTACAAGATCTCCACAGGAGAACATTTCTGGAACAGACCCTGGAAACCATGAAAATCCATTAGCTACTGAACAGGAGGAACAGCCAGCTCGAGAAGAGAGAGAGAGAGAGAGAGACAACAGAGCATGGTAAGATATAGGTTGTATGGCTGTCACTCTGATGGAAGCCATCAGTATTTTTAGCACATCAACTTTGTCAACACAAAACAACAAAGGACATGCACAATAAATACAGCTTTTCCTCTTCCTTTTTTGATAGCTCAGAGTCGATGTATGCATCAACCACAAAGACTATCAATGGAAGAGCTTTAAAAAAGTGTTCAGGCTTTTATATGCAAAGACAGGTGCACATAACAGGCGCACACTTGCACGTGATATCTGACAACTGCTCATAAACCTACGTGTTTCATCTGCTGGTGTTGATTGAGATTGAGGTAGTTTATTAATGTGGTTTAAAATTAAAGCACTTCAGCATCTGCGGCGAACATTTACAAGGAAAAATCCACCACCACAGTGAGTCTCTGAGGCTCTGTGGGGTGCTGTGCCTCCAGTGGGGTATTAATTGAGATGTTGAAGGAATAAGTGCAATGGGACTGAGATCGGGCACAGTGTGTGCTTGATAGGAGAAAGGATATTTTGGCAAATTCAAGTCTGGGCATGTTTCGGGGGGCCCTTTGAGAGCATCTGTGAAGGAGAGAAGGAAACAGAAAGATTTCTGAATTGGTGTGTGTGTGCCTGTCTGCATGTGGGTGGGTGGGTGTATGCATTTGTGTTGATGCGTCTTTGTGTAAATGAAAGAGAGAGCCCTGCTGACCCCGAAGTTGGAGTGTTCTGGCTACACAATTAAATGGTGTTGAAGCATGAGAATGAATAATCAATCTGGTTTATTATCACTGATGTGAAAATTACAATAGTGGTGAAAATGGCTAAGAAGGATGGAATATTTCCTTATTCTCACAAAAGCCTATAACATCATTATGTGTGAGGTTCATTTGAATCATATTATCATATACTTTTAACGTGTAGAAAAAAAAAATGTTAGGTCACAGACTGTGCCCGCAAGCTTGCATAAACATATTATTGTCTGGCTGAAATATATTAGTTAGGTATTACACACTCACATATACCTCAATTTCCTCATATGCAGAAAGCAGGCATCATCTTTCTATCACATAAAGATGGGAGGATAAAGGACGAAAATATTCATATTTGACAAAAGGAGAGATTTTTCAGCCCAAGTAGGTACAATTTTGGGATTAGTATTCGCTGTATCTTGGTTAGGGGACATGTATATGATGTGAAGGTTAATCATAGGCTGCAGTTTTGTAATGCTAGTCGCCACTGCACTGCAGTGCAATCAGCACTGTGAGAAAATAAGTGGGTCACAATGCGAGACCTTGATTAAAATCGCAGTGATTATAGTGCGGCTTCAGCTCTGATTTTGTGGGTTTCCCCAACATCTGTCCTCGAGAGGAGGAACCCATACGAATCAAAATAGACAATATAGAAGTGCAAGCGCGCCTGCAGACACACTCCATGGGTGCGCACACGTGCATGCTCCCACTTCAGACCACACATGTGCATACCCGCACAAAAACAACCATGAGGACTCATACTGGGCTACGTACATACGGAAAGATCTCTGGTCTTTTGTCTATTTCTGTCAAATAAATGCACAGTGTAAATCATGTGTAGTGTGAATCTTTTTCCTCACGTAATTACTACTATTGAAACACACAATAGAAAACTGTGCTGGTAACACTGCACTATACATACGTCTTCTGTGCTAATTCTAATCTGCTTTATTTACCAACGCAAGAAAAAAGAAAAACTAGATGCATTTTTTTTTTAATTTCCAGAGATATGTTTTGTTTTAACACTAAGTACACGGCATCAACAGTGAGACCAAAGTGTTCAGTTCAAAACTGAACACTGCACTTAATACACGTAGACAAATAGTGTCAATGTTATCATGAGGGGCACTATAAAATTATATATATATATATATATATATATATATATATATATATATATATATATATATATATATATATATATATATATATATATATATATATATATATATATATATATATATAAATAAATTCAATTTTATATTTAGTAATAGAGTGCCAAAAAAAATGACTGAATAATTGATGTAGATTTTTTTCTTTTTTGTTTATTTGTTTTGCTTTGTTTTTCTTTACTAAGCCTGCCAAGAGTCTATCTGGAAAACAAAGTGCAGGCTGAAGGAAACAATGCTTGTGCCATTTAACAGCAATGTGAAATCAATATATGTTCTGAAATGGCAGGAAAAAACATCATTGTAAACTAGTTATTGATGTGTTAAAGTAATTTACACTTGCTAGTACAAGACAGATCGTGGCAATATTTATTTAGCTGGCAAGCTGGCGGTGGGAAAACGATACGGCAGCTGCAGCTATCACCAGATGCTGGTGTTACAATGTCCGTCCATCAAACTGTCCCCCTCTACCTCCCTCTTCCCACTCACTACCCTCCTCCTTCATTTTCCCAAATGACTGGCTCCCTCTTTGCAGCAACCTGACAGTCTTAAAACAACTGTATAATTAGAGCTGCATCTGTCACACAGGTTTATCCCGGCTTTCAGTTCGGGAGTTGCCGCCTGTGGGAAACACTTGAGGGGGGAAAAAAAAAACAAAAAAAAAAAACACAGCAAAAGGAGGAATGGACAACACTTTTGCCAGTAAACGTTGCTCAATCATGATCAAAAAAGTTTTTTCTTTTTAAATGACACGAAAAATTATTTTTCAAGTTTTAGTTGAATTAAAGAGGTTTACATATACTGTGGAAATGTTACTGCAGAAAGAGAAGGATGAAACACCTAATAGCATACATCAGACAGCATGTGAGCAATTAGTCAGTACAGTGTACCACATGTACTAGTACCTCCCAAAACAAAAAAAAAGAAAGAAAAAAAAAAAGCCAAAGGGTGGAAAAAAGAGGAAATATGCAGCTGTATGGTGAGCGATCCTACTATCAGCTGCTGCAATTAGGGAGCACAATGTAAAATGTCACAGCGGATCTGTATCATCGGCAGCCCTGTCACAGGAAAAGGCCAGGAGGAGTGGAGAAGCGCGGAGTATGGCGAATCCCATCGGCCAAGCCTGTTTCAGTAATGTGGGAGCGGAGATCGTGTAACATTATGGCAGGACAAGTCTAGGACTGTAGTTCAGATGCTGTCATGTCATCCCCTTTCTATTAGGGAGAGACAGAGACAGAAAAATATGATTAACTGGCAATATGCATTAGTCTTTTATAGTCTGATGAAATGCAAGAGCACATAAAGTAGGGATAAATGTGCATGTATAAGCATAGGTGATGCAAACTGATAACAGCCTGAAGTTTAATGATCAGAACCCAAATGCATAAATAATTTGTGGTACTTTATAGAATTAATTTTTCTGAAAAAAAAAATTGAAATAGAGCGATATTTGGTGATATTATGAGGTTGGTTATATCATTGTGGAAGATTTAATGATCAGAATTTAAAAAGATACAAATGGAATGAGATCAAATAAAATGCAGTATGCTCTAAATTCAGCCGTATAAAGCTGATCTCTTTCACTGTCCTGACTCAATTACTCTCATGCTCCCACTTTCCATCTATATTAAGAAAATAATGGTGACGAAAGATGTCTTTTAATTTTCAGCTCAGCATCATTTTGGCATGTGGAACTGATGAATCTCTACAGGACACGATAAATCATTTGCAGATTTCCTCCCGTTTTTGATCACGTTGGGATGACCAGAGTTATGCCCGGACTCATTACATTTGGGAAACAGATTGAAAGCACGCCTGGGCATGCCCTCTCTTATTGCCGTTATGCACCCTGCTCAAGCTTCTGAACAACAGTAGAATTATCACCTCTGCACGTGCACACATAGACCCCCACCAGCAAATATCTGGTCCCAAAAACATGTGAGACGTAATTATTGCATTTGTTTGAAAGAAAGTGGACCCCTACTTCTAAACCATGCCTTTGTCTCTTGTGTAGGTGAGAGGGCGTGACCTCCACACTGGCAAAATTGGCAAAAGTATTTAGTGGCAGAATGAGGAATATCTCTAAGCTTTTTTTTTGTGTGTGTGTGTGTGTGTGCCTCATTGCTGGAGCAAGAGTACTATAAAACGAACTCCTGGCATGTGAGACCACAGCATAATATAAGCTCCCTCTAGTGGCTTTAAAGGAGATTGCAATACAAGCCATGTTATAGGAAAGAGCCATGCTCTTTCAGGCACTGCTAAAAATGAAATGTTATTCAAACTTAATTTTGTTTTGAAATCTCACTGTCAGGTAACAAAAGCAGAATATCTGGTAAATCGCTAATTATTCCATTTTGACTTTGTCACATATGCAAATATTATGTATTTAGAGAATTAAAGTGAGCAGGACAGACTTGGATAAGAGCAGTGTGTATGATTTTGCTTGTTTTGCAGCTGCCTGGTGAAGGAGTCAGTGAGGGTTCACGCACAGTACCAGAGAAACCCTGCAGCTGGGTTTGCCACTAAGGAACGGAGATGCCCAGGGAGAAAGATAAAGAGAGGGAGACGTGGAGAGTATATGAAAGAGGGAGAAAAAGAAGGGGAGAGGAAAAGAGGAAGGAGATGAGAAAGAGGTAAAGTGGAGTGCGTGTATATTCATATTTTGCCTATTTTGCCACAAGCTCTTCAAAGGCTATGTCTTGCCTGCAACACATCTGGGAATGGGAGTGAAAGTTGAAGAGTTCCTCATGCTCTTTTCTCACAAGCCCCTAAACCTATTTTGCTGACTCCTCTTTTTTCTTCGCTTTCCTCTCAGCCATCATCTTGCTCTCTCCCTCTCCCTCTCTCTCTCTCCTTCCCTCACAAAAAAAAAAAACTTGGCAGCTGTTGTCCAGCCGACTTATCCTTGCCATAAATTTTACTAGTTGTGTCCTTTGTTCATTTGAAAGACTAGAATTATTGCCTCATGGTCACATGCCTCAGCTAAGCAGTCAAGTTGCAGTTAACATCCATGTTTGCTATAAGCGGAAGACTTAAGCCATTTTAATAAAATGTATTTAATGTGTTTATGTTTGGCTAATAAAGCTCAGTCTGATAGAGCACACTGTTGTAGCTGTGGCAGTAGACAGTGCTTCAAATATGGATTTTACTGCGAAGAAGCAACGAATTCTAAAATTCAGCGCGACAGCTATTCAATCAACTCGGTTTCAAAAAGGGCATCAAAGATTAGTGTCATCAATTCAGTATTCAACCAAATGCTTTTTCCTGCTCCAAAGTACGAGTGATGAGTAATGTCAAAATAAGAGTTTTTACTGAATGTTATAAAGTTAAAGTGAAATTGACCTTTGACCTTTTTTTTTTGGGTACAGTACTGTGCAAAAATCTTGACTCGCTCCTCATTTATTTACATTCTGGGAGGAAAACATTTGCAGCAATTTATTGAACCACATGCAAATATACGTGGACGTACAATATATAAGGCAAAAACTGATCATGTACAATTCCAAGGAGCATGAAAGTCGATATTTGGTGTGACCACCTTTATATTTCAACACAGCCTGAACTCTCTTATTCAGCTTTCTTGTCATTTCTTTAAGCAGTCTTCAGGACTAGTTCTCCAGACTTCTTGAAGGACATTCAAAGCTCTTCTTTGGATGTTGGCTGCCTTTTGTTCTGTTCTCTGTCAAGATGATCCCACACTGGTCTGGGCTCTGGGGAGGCCAATACATGACTGATAGAGTTCTGTTGTAGATTTTTTTTTCTTTGCTTTTACTGCATTGGCAATATGTTTGGGATCATTGTTATGCTGAAGAATGAAGCTGTTGCCAGACGCTTTCTAGATGGTCAAAATATGACAGTATTTTTCTGCATTGATATTAGTTTTGACAAGTTCACCAACACCACTGGCTGAAATGCAGCCTCCACCGTGTTTTACAGATGGATAGATACTCACTGTTGCACCTTTCTCCTCTGATGACAATTTGAACCAAAAATTTCAGATTTGGATTCATCACTCAACAAGACCTGCCGCTACTGATTTTCAGTTCTGTTCTTCGGTAATTTGGCTTCCCTCAGCCTCGTCTCCCCATTTTCTTTTCTTAAAACTGGCTTCTTGACAGCCACCCTTCCACTGTGACCATGTCTTATGAGGCTTCAACTAAAGGACACAAGGACTCAACTAAAAATGACTGAAAAAGCAGCCAATGGCATCAGAACACTGATGCCATGTCACTGATACTCTTCATCTGCTGCAGGCAATTTTTTAGGCCTGCCTCTTCTTTTGTCCTCCTCTTGTACAGTTTCCTCAATTATTTTAAGGACACACTGCACAGCATGCCAAGATTTACCAAGTTTTTGGCTTAAAGCTCTTTGGGAATCACTTTGTTGGTGCAAAGATACAATTTTATGTCAGGCAAACTGGCATAAAATTGTATTTTGAGAGAAACAAATTGGGAACAAACTGATTTTTTACAAAGTATGTTATGTGTACTCACAACACTGGTTCATCCCTTGAGTTAGTCTGAATGAATGATAGGTCAGAGTTAAGTGGCTTAACAAACAAAAAAAAAACTTTCCTCTGAAAATGGTCAGGTATAAGAACTGGACTGAAAATGAATGACAAAGCAGCCAATGTTCAAAGAAAACTCTGAAAGGCCTTCGCAGCTCAGAGAACTATTGTTCAAGACTGCTTTTAAAATCACAAGACAGTCTGGGTCCTTGGAAGCAAAATATAAAGAAATAAGGGGTGACTCCAGACTTTTGCACACTGTATACAATTTCTTTACTTCATCATTTTATCCATTTGGACACTGTCAAATCCTGTCATAATTCTTGAGTTATGAACACTAAGTTCATCCTTGAGTCTCAGTGAATAGTTGTAAAAAAAAAAAGATGAAAAACTTGAGGTCAACGTGTTGCCAACACACAGTCACATGTTAATGAGAATGGGCTGAACTAACAGACAACCAGAAGACATAATAAACTCCTGCTCGTACTATAATCACACAAACAATACACAGATTTACTTTAAAAAAAAAAAACAAGATCAACATTAATAACACCAAACAGAAAACAGCAAAAATAAAATGGAACGGTGTGTGACGTGGAGATAGGCATTTCGAAATCACCTGGCTGTCTAACTATGAGACCGTCTCAGGCAACAGACATCAGCAGATCTACGCTTTTTCTATAAACACAGAACACAGCAAAATGTTCAGAGAGCGAATGCTGATATGGAGCACTATGATTCCTCTGAAGAGGCGTCGGCAGGTTAAGAGGATACCTTTTCCCTTTATATTTCTACTGTTTTAGTCACAGCTGTGTCTTCTTTCCAATTCCACTTTTTTCCCCTCTATCTTCCTTTCTTGCCAAGTTTTATCCCTGAGGTGTCCTCTGGGGCTACCTACTGGATAAGCCATTTGAAATGTATTTTCTAAAGAACCTTCCGTTCCATTTTTGAACTGCTGCTATCTCTCTAAATGTCCTTAAGAAAAAGTGTGAGAAAGAATGGTAGCAAATATTTTAAACTACTCCAGCTGTACTTTTTTTTTTTTGCGCAGTTTACTCATCAAGAAAGAAGCCATAGTTTCCCAGCAGTAGCGTGAGGCAAACCTCTGCAGTGATCTGAGCCAGTGTGTAATGCAGAATGTGGCCTGCTCTCAGAGAAACCACTGCGTCAGTATTGTGCAGATCAACTGAGCTGATGTAAAGGCCAAGCACACAGGGCAGCGTTGGAATTTGGCTGAGATCATCCACTGGTGAAAGGGACTGAAGTCTCCCATTAACCCTTTAAACTGTGTATTCTTGGTTTATGGCATAGACCTCAGTCTTCAGGTGGTGAAATAACATCATCGTTTCGCACCTAGAGTCCTGTATTTGCATGTTAACTAACCACTTCCTGTACCGTATGTTTAAGTATCTAGAAGGGCAATCTATAGTCCTGAAGCCATGATCACTCATTCACCATAAAGTGCATCACTGTGCCACATCATGGACAACAGCCTGCTGTGTCAACCAATTATGCCAATTATAGCCAGAAACCCCTGTGGCGTTTTGATAAGACCTTCCACAATTTCTTCCAATGAAGCAATTAGTTCCAGCATTTGTTTACAGAGAGAGGCTGTGACTTGCAGCAAAAATAATATTTGTTATCTCCATTTGCCATCAGAGCAGAGTGAATCCACCACTGGCTAATCTTAACCTGGCTTTCTCATTGAGGTTTAATCTGGTCATGGCAACTTAGCATCTAGTATGGAGAGTGTATGCGTGTGTGTGTGTGTGTGTGTGTGTGTGTGTGAGGGTGAGTGATTATGTGTGCATGCCCTGTGAGTGTGCACATATGTGTGTTTGCATTTAAGGAGGCTTTGGAGAAGAGAGACAGACAAGCCAGTCATTCTCCTTCTGCCCCCTCCCTCTTCCCATCCATGTCAAGAACCAATCACGTGTGAAAACTTGCCTTAACTTCCCTTGCCTGTGTGACTACAGCGTCACAGAGTTTGACAGATCTGTGCGCCACGGAGGCGTCTCCCAGCCATTTGGCATGCCATGCGCGTCTGGTGCGCTGGAGACTGCCTGTCAAACGCCTATGAGTCGGTGGCGCAGCCAGGGACCCTACGGAGCGCCAGATGGGCCATTAAGGTAGTATTAATGTAGATGCCATCGCTTTTCTCCTCTGACTGGGACATGCTCTCTCGAACTGCGAGCAGCTGCTGCCATTTACTAGGACAGCTTCCTGCTAACTTTGGCCAACTGGCATTGCCACTGACTGGCTCTCAATGTAATGATACACTTTTCCTTCTTACTATACCTGTGACTTTTTCTTTATTGCCTCTGCCCTCCCTTTCCAGAGGTTTTAACAGGAGAGAGCTGAAAACTTCCAGTTTTTCCTGCTGCCACAGACACACACTCCTGCACATGCAGGCAGTGATTCCCTCTCCATTTCTCTCACAGACACATATGCACACACATATAAACACCAGCTCTCTAATAGGAGTATAGAAACAGAATCCATCTGTACACCCACTCTTAAGCTCATAATCAAGGCGTGATATTCAGCAGTGTACGGTTATTTCTGTTTATGCCCTACTGAGTGCTAATATCATGCTTTAATTGAGAGAAAATTGGCTGTTGGCAAGAAACAGAAAAGAAGGTTACCAAAACCCCTACCATGGATAAGTATTGCAATCAGTAATATTCTATTTAGTTAAGTAGCCTAAAATGGGATGTTTTGAGATCATTATTCAAATCACATTGACAAAATCCTATTATGAGAATTAGTTTTCCAGAAGGAAATGTACAGAATTATTGATACTAAATGTGCTTTCAGCATTACATACACCAGGGGCATATTAGGAAACAGCGGGGCATATGATTCGAACTGAAACAAGGTCACAAACACTATATTCTCTCATTCACACTGTAAAAAGAATATATAGTTTAAGTGTAAGGTTTTCATAACATCTAATGGTAAGAAGAATACTTCCAGAGTGCAACAGAAGTCATCATACTGAACACTTTCAACACTGCGGCCCTGAAAAAACTGTCAAATAGAGTTAAAAGTCAGAAAGACAGGCACTTTTAAAAAGATGCAGGATTTCCAAAGGCACAGGTTAGCCTTCCTGTAAAGCTGAGACCACCTCCCTCTGTTCCCTTTTTTTTTTTTTTCTTGTCTCTCATTTTGCAGCAAAGCCCAGGGTGCGCAATAAGGAACTGAACAAGTGCCCTTTGAGGTCCTCCTAGGGGAGACGGGTAGAGTAGCTGAGGTCACTGTACACCCACACTGAGTTCCCACTTACTGCAATGTAACAGTAGACAAGCAAGTAAAGTATATACTCTACAACGACTTTATTGTCTGGCAGTGTCTCACTTTCTTCCTCTCTCCGTCTCTTTACTTCAGCAGCATCAGTTTGAGTGAAATGTGGGGGAGGGCTGTCTATGTTTATGTCTCAAGAGGCAGCTCATATAAGGACTACAGGGTTGGCATCACCGGTGGTCAGTGTTGAAATCAAACGCACCACCACCGAAGCGCAGCAAACGCTTATGCTCCTGCACAGCCGTTAGTGTACTTGTGGTATCAATCTGACACCTTCTCCCTTGGCTGCTCCTGACAAGGAATTTCCTCGTCTAAAAATTAGTTGCACCTTGCCAAGAGCACAGCGGCAATTTGTACAGTTGTGAATACATTTAAATCCAAGTAGATGAGATAAATGTCTATTGTGACGAATAACAATGTGCGGGCCCAGAGGGCGCACAGGCGTAACACTCATATAGTGCGAGTTATGATAGAAAAAAAAGAAAAAAAAAAAAACATTATTCTTTATTGCTGACCGCACACAGTAGCATGATGCTCAACCAGCTGTCTGTCAACTCAGGCTGATTTGAAAGTAATTTCAAGAGCCTCTTCAAAAAGTCTCAAATCAACCTCTTCCAACAATGCAAACCCATTTCTTCATAGTTGATTGAGAACAGCAATTGCTATTTTGGTACTTGGACTCAGTGAATAGGGCCAGCTTTCTATCTGGGTATCTGCATATTGGAAACGAGGCAAACTGGCACTAATCAGCTGTCTGCCAAGTAACCAGTGTAGCAGAGGGAATCACAAACATTTCTCTGTGCCTGCCTGACAGCCTGACAGACGAGATTAAGAAAATTCCTGTTGCAGAGTAAACTTGAGGATGAGGAAACAGAGTGTGTATATTGATATGATATGATACAGGGATTCATTTTCCGCAGCTTTATCCAGGAAATCCAACCTGAGTTGAACAGGATCAATTCCTTTATTTACAAGGTGCATGTTATTGCTTTGCCATGCAAATGCTTTCAAAAGCACAGTAATGCCATCCCGCTATTGTGGGGGAATGATCACTGCACCAGGACAAGCAAGCCAGGCTTTGATAGGTGCAGAATAACAGTGTTACAGAGCTAAGCAACGTGTGTGTGGGTGTGCTGCAAATAGGTTATTTTGGATGTTTTTTTTTTAGAAGAAAGGAGGCATTACTGAGGCCTATTGGTGCACCGAGGTACACTTCCAACCAAGGCGATTAACATGAAAGGATAGTTCTAATGTTATTTTCCACTGCAGCAAAGACCGAAGCAGAGAAAAGCCTGTAATCACATTATTATTTGTGTCGGAGATCAAGATCAATCAGGGTTAAAGCGTGTCACAATGTTTCACAATAACAATACATGGCTGTTTGTGTAGGACATACGACGCAACTGGATGTGAGATACTTGGGCTGAGAGGCAGTGGGAGTTAACAAATGCTCTTTTTTTTTTTTTAATTTAGTGTTTTACATTTTACCTGCATTTTGAGTCCATAAATTCAACATACACAGTGGATAACAGTGCAGTATTTGACAGCTGTAAATGTGAGGAGTAGTGTTTCTAAATGACAAAAAGCACAGGAGTGGAATAGACTTCACTTTGCCTGTACAGGAAGTATCTTGGCACTTGGAGAAAAACAGACAACATCGGCATTCACAAACTAAAGGAAACATTCAGTAACTTAAAGAGTGTTTTTTTTTTTTTAAACAAATTAACCACAGCTAGAGATGGAACCACATACACTACTCAAACAAGAAAGCACAAAAAAATACTGCCTTTTACAATCCCTCAAGCAAACCATCAGAAAAGGTGACTGCTAGGATTCAGTCGTGAAATATATCGAGCTGGTGAGCAAGCGAGCAGTAAGAGGGAGATTCAAACTTAATGAGTGCTTTGGCAGCTTGTGTGGAAAAGGCAGGGAGGCAGGCAGTGATTAACTGAACACTTCAGAGTACAAGGCACAGCGGTGCTCAAAGAAAACAGTGATGATCTCCACTTAATCGCGGAGAAGCCCGGAGCATCTGCCGCCAGAGCAGGGCAGCGGCACCGGCGAGCTCCCGCTCCGCTAGGCTGTCATCTCCAGAGAGCTGTGGCCATATGCTCGGCTCTGCCGCAAACTCACAGGAAGTTAATTTTCTGACAAAACACAGGGATAAATATGACATTCAAACAAGTTGTGCGCAGCCAGGCTGAACACGGATGCCGTGCCAAGCTCAAGCTGCACACGTGTCACACTTAGGAACAGAGTTTATTTTCTTGCTCCCCTGGTCGCTTTTTGCTTACTTTTGTAGAAATGCAGTGAATGGGTGGTACATTTTCAGCTAGAGGGTGTTAACCTGCTTAGAAACTAAGCTATGGAATGTTCAGAGGGAGAAAAAAAAATCAATAAAGACAAAAATAAATAGATCTATGTTATATGATGCTGTCTTGATACCATAATACCTACTGCATTTTTTTTATCATAATGTTTATATAAGCCAGCTCACATAGAACCAGAGAGAGAATGTCCTATGTGCATACAAATGCATGCCTCAAAACCCTGAGAAAATGACAATGTCATTGTTCTAATAAGGAAACAGAGAGAGGGAGAGAGGGGGAAGAGACATAAGACGGGTAAAATATAAGATTAACTTTCTTTTCCGTTCAAAGATGTATAGCTCCCCACGGTGTTACATTAAAATAATGTCAATCAAACCATTAAATAGGCGATCTGTCTAACCTTGTCTGGTGCAGGTGAAACACCATAGCGGGCCTGAACAAAGGGCTCACAGGTGTGTGCAGAATCCCAATACCTTATCGCTGGGCCAATAAAAAAACAGAATATAGTGTTTCTTAGATCTCTGTGCTTTGCTACCACTCCATTACAGACAAAAAGGAGAAACTGAGCCTTAGGGGTGAAGCAGGCAGCGCCAACCTATAGATTCTTTACAACAATAGCCTGTATCATATAGTCAGGAGACTGCAGGACAGCTGGAGATGGAACAGCCTGTCTGGTTCCTCAGAAGAAGAGTGTACACAGAAAGGCAAAGGGATGAAAGAAGTTGGAGCTGGTATGTAAGGGACAGGTTTGGGTCTCCACCTGGGGCGATCAGAGGCCACTAGTAAGTCTAGAGAGATGAACAGGTGACTCTGGGATAGTCATACCACCCATGTTTTTAGAACTGGGAGCATTCATGTAGATCCAAATGGCTGTTGTCAGTGAGAAGAGGTAAGAGCTTTGGCCCCTGTGCCTTGACACCAGTGTTAGGTGGCTGGCTACTTTCTGCCCTCCAGTATGAGGCCTGTCTCCTATGAACTGAAAGACCTCTCTTCTGGATATTTGTCCTACGGAACTGACAGGTCAAAAGGAAAGCAAAGAACAAAACAAGAAAGCAGTGCTGTGAATAAAAGAACAACTAAGATAAAGCTACACCAATCATTTGTGATGTCTGACAAATTAGATGCTGCTGGCTAAGCAGGTAAGCAGAGAGGTTTTTCTAAGTAGCCCTTTCAGTTCTGACATCAGCACAGGAGAGACAGAAATGAATGATAACAGACAACAATATTTGGGCCAAGTAAGAGCGCAGACTGAAATACGAGCATTTTTTTTTTTTTTTAAATCCACCCATTACAAAAAGAAGAGCAAAAAAGCTTCATATACTGTATAATGCACTAATGTAACTGCAAAAGACTGGGTGAATCTGTTGGAAACACAATATATCCAGCAGACATGCACACAGAAGCACATACCCATATATCAAGTGCTGAGTGGCAATCATTCACCTAGACACTGTCACATTGCGGTAAATGGGCTTATTTTGCATGAGAAGGAAGAGGGAGCGATGGGCTGCAGCGAGCAAAAGAGGGACTGAGGGACTGAATCAAATGATATGAGTAGGCAAAATTAAGCTCCAATGCAAGTGGAACACTTCACAAGAGAGCCAATTTCAATTCCACAGCACTTAATTTAGGATTTGTGTGGTTCAGCAGCATGCTACTGTATAGTAAGCCACGTAAGGACAAAGCTTGAGAGGCAACTAACAAGAAGCTATCCAGGCTCTTGAGGTATCCATCACGTAGACCTGCCCCCACTCCCAACAGTGAATTAAAAACTAATATTATACCTAAGAGATGGTGTAGATGTTTAAAGGGGTCATTAAAAAAATAAATAAAAAAATCACATTAATTTTACATCTGCGTCATGTAACTTTTGTCTCCCCCGTCCACCAGTTAGAGGAATTACACAAACACTGTCAACCTTTTTTGGACCGAAACACTTCCTCTCAGTGTTTGAGATTTTTGCCCAGTGGGTTTCACAACATTTCTAGTTCTGTTAACCTAATCTGTGAACAAGCCTCTTTCCCTTCTCTTTATTTTCTGTATTACGTTTACGCTAAATATGACCCAAAAAAACTTTAAGATAGTCAGAAGTCACCAGGGGTAATGATGGATTGAGTAATGATTTGCGCACAACTGTAAAGAAACCATAATCTTCGTACCTGGTTCTCTTTGAAGTTGGCCCTCTGGAAGTCATAGCCTAGCTGAGCATAAAAGTTGTTCCCAAAACTGAAGGCCTGCCCAGTTTCAGTCCATATGAAGGAGTGTCGGCTTCCGCAGGCTATACCAACTATATTGACGAAATCCACATCTACAGGACTTCCTCTGACATTTAGTTCCTGTTGCAATTTGACTTGGACTGGGTGGTTTTTTACTGCCCTCTCTCCATTACCCAGCCTAGAAAAAAGCAGCGAGAAAATACATTTTGACTTTTTCTTCTCTATTATGAAGATAACAGTGCAATAATTCAATATTCTACATTCTGCTGTTCACACTTTTTGCAATTTTTTTTCCTTTAACACAATTTTGCTTGTCTTTCTTATTTTATTACACCATAACAAAAGATATCACCAGATATCCCTTTTACTTGCACTACTACAACTATGCTGTAATATTATTTTCCTGCTATGTTTCTTCTAACCAAACAAAAGTCACATGTGTCTAAAAAGCATATTTCAGTGTGGTCAGTCGTACATTCCGGGGAAAATCACTGAACCCAACTTAATTTGAAGCTGCACAAATGACTTTACACAGGCCCTAGCCGAGAGTTGTGTTTCTGTTTCTGCATGCTTAGTGTGAGTGAACAAAGAACATCCAAGGCCCTGTTTCAAGATGAGCTGGTCAAACGCAGCCCCAGCACCCCTGTGACCTATGAGCTCCCAGCAGCTTCAAACAGAGCTCTGCTGTTTGCTTCTTGATAAAATGCTCCTCTTTGTATTTGTTTCCCTGAGCCAGCGTCATAACCTGCAATGCCCTGGCCATATCTGCTAGTTTGCGGCATGTCTGGGAAAAATAACAAACAGTCTTCTCCATTATTTCCACAAACGGGGAACGAAAGGTCCTCGCCCGTCATCCCCACGAGAGCCTGTATTGATTACAACAATGCTTCAACTCAAGACAAGACCACTCTGGGGTCACAGCTATTTCCATCAGAAAGTTTGCCAGTTTAAATTTACACAGCTCCCTCGTACTCTTCTCCTCTCTCGCCTCCAGTGAGACACACAGGAGAGCTGAGGAATTTTCAGATATCAGAGTGCCAGTTGTGTAACACAGATGCTCACCCTTTGCTCTGCAAGTGGGTGTTGCGGAGCTCCAACTATAGGCTCCTCCAACTATAAGCGCCCCACTAGAGAGCCCCGACCTGCTTAGACAGGTCAAAGCATCATCAGTAGAGAGAGAACCGCAGACAGAGAAATGGAGATTGAGAGAAGGAGACTAAGGGACAATGGGAAATGATGAGACAGTGAGAAGTGATGCCTTTGTTCCTTTTATGTATTTCTCTGAGGTCTACCATGCAGCTGTTTGAGTACTTGAGGGCTACTGAATCACTGTAGTCCCCATGCCCTTAAATGTCATTAGAGCCAGACTGGCTCCTGGCTGGAGAAGTTTTAACAAGGAAGCTCATCAAAAGATAAACAACTTCTGTTTGTTTATAACTATGTCTGAGTTTGTTTGTCTGTCAGCTAGTCTCTTCCGATTAATATACAGCGTTACAGTACACTAACAGAAAACAATAAGATATCCGAATGGCCAATGGGCAGAACAAAATGATAGCTTCTTGGACAGCTGAGTAGTTCCCAAAAGTATCACTACTCATCCTCATCCTTCACACACTGTCAAAGCAAGACAGATAACGTTACTTCTGACATTTACTTACTGTCCACTGGTGCCATTTCCCCATGCAAAGATCTTGTTATCCACTGTGGCAAAAGGGAAGAAAGGGACAATGTTATTATAAGACATGTCATCTTAAACATGTCATCAGTCGTTTCAAATTCTTTGACAAAATCTTTGGAATTACATGTGGCTACTGCCGTTGAAAGAATGAGAAAGTTGTAAGGTTTAAAAGCTGCAGATGTTTCACCGTAACACTTCAGGTTGTGTGTTTTCTCTTTTGTCCTGAAGTGTAGAGTGAGCAGTGCCATGTCAGTGAGTGGACCCTTTCCCACTGCGTTAAGTTTGATTAATACAGCCTCGACAGAGAGTTCAGAGACTGGGGCCGCCTCTCACACACCCTGCTGTAAAATAATGAGCCTTCAGCGGGAAGGAATAATATACATGGGAGACACTTCCTTAGAATAAGTCCAAGCTGAATATATTCAAATGAAATGAGGAGAAGAGGCAATCCTAACTGATTAGACTTGTCTCAAAGAGAGGGTGAAGCCTATATATTTCTCCTTCTATGTACACATATTTAACTGTCACCTCTGCACTAAGAGTCCAACACGGCACTCATCCATTTGCATATAGTTACTATAAATACCTGGACCTTACCTGTTCCTGCAGTGATTCAAGTCATGCTAGAATACAGACAAGTCTTATTGGTCTTATGGGAACTCAAACACCACAGGGGTAACAGCCAATAGCAACAGACTTTACTCATCAAGCCAGCAGAGCCCTCATACATTATAGAGTAGGCTTTATGATTTACCTAAGCTTGTCAGAAGAGAAAAATTATCAGGCAAATGTGAGGTAATAAATTGCAATCCGTGCTGCATATGTTTGACACATGACCCTTGGCATTTTAAGGATCGGGTTGTATGAAAGAGTCATAGGGAAATGTGGGGAAAAAGGGAAATAACATGAAAAGTGAAATATCACTTGGGAAACTTTTAGGAAAATGCTCAAAACATTTGAGGGATTGTTCCTTTTTGCCAAAGGAACAAGAATGCAACACCTAAACGTAGATATTGTCCGTGACTAATTTCTAATCAAACAACTCCAGGGCACATATTTCTTTTTAGTGTGTCTTCATTTTCTTTAGTTTGACAAGTGTAAATATGCTGTATCCTCAGACTATGGGTAGACCTGCTGCAGAAAAAAGTACGCAATCAAGACTACCAATCAATCTCGAAAACCATTGGCTATCATCTGCTGACTAAACCTCTGGAGGTGACAGCCAGAGTTGCCAGAGCATTCATTCTTACCTGCAGATAATTGACTACCTGTTCTGTGAGCCTGTCACTGTTTACAGTCTGACTGTGAACTCAGATACATTTTAAAATGTTGTGTTCCTCCATTTCTCTCCACGCAAACTGTATCCCTGCAGCCAAAAGCCCACTCAACCATGATGGCTCAGTACTAACTGCAAACCTTCCAGTTTCTAGATTAGGATTGTTAATATATAGATATGTGTTTATAGAAATTAGCTGCAAATACTACTAAGTACGTCATCATTTATGCAATTATCTGTGTGCTTATGTGCTACTCTAGCTCTGAATTGTTTTTAATACAATGCAGAACTGTGCCATTATTTTGGCTCGTTTGCTAAACTAATACCAATCAACAAATAGACTGTAACTTTATATCCAAGTTGGGCAGCAGAAATAAACTGCACTTTTAATATGCAGACATTTTATAACCTTTCAAGTGCATTAGGTAATAATTCATATGAAATTACCTCCTCTAGCTACTTTCAGGGCACACTGCTCAATGGAACAGTCACAGTATTTATGAACTACTGCTTAATACTTGTCTATGTACACTTTCAGCGTTCACAGTAATAATATTAAACAAAAATACTTAAATGAAAGGATATTAATTAAAGAACCACTTTTTTTTCCCTTTTGCCTAAATAGCAAATGTTTTTAAGACTGTTTTTATACAACTTAACTGAATCTAGTAAACATGAAGTATGTTGTTTATATTATGTTTTCTGCATATGCTCCATATATTGTTTGCACATTTAAATTAAACATATAAATACTGTAATCTTGTAGAATTTTTAACCTTCCACTTGTACAAAGCTCTTTATAAGGTTTCTAATTCAACCATTCATTCATACACTAATGGTGGAAGACAGCCACCTGAACCACAGATGCAGTACTTAGAAATGTCTGTCATAAAGATGTGTTTTTGTATGTATGTTGACATTTAGAATTACATATATTCTATATCTTTATGTGTGTTAAGTGGGTCCAATTTTAAAAAGAAATTATGCTTTCATTTTACAGTATACAAAAATATATACTTTTTATGTATGAATTAAAACATTCTATATCAGTTTCTGTTAATCCAGTGTTGTTAAACTCATGCGATGCGAGCAGGTCTTCATTGACACGCACCACAGTTCAGGTTGTTTGGAGCAAGCGTTTTCCCTAAGACGCCTCAGGATGCTACAGTGGAACTCTGCTTTGACAGCCTGGAGGACAAACTCACAGCACACAATTCTATGAATGTCAAAGAAAATGATGCTTTTGGTTGTGCTGCTGACAAGTTTGTTATGTCAGAGACTGCAGACTCTTCCAGTGAAGATCGCTCTTTGGTTTCTGAGAGCAAACTCATCATCAGCGATGATCCTCGACATGCAGGTTAGGTCAGTGTGTGTGCAACTAGAACAGTCTCTGAACTTTCTGATCGCAACTTGTAAAGTTTGTTGTTAGAAGTTGCGGGCGGATGGATGGATGGACCAGTCTGTCATTTGCTATCATATATGATATCCTATCATGTATTTTACTGCTACATCTGTTACTTACAAGTTTCAAGTGAAGTACAGAAACTTTAAGAAAAATTTATCAAATATATTCCACTTGAGTGACTGTGGGTTTACTGAAGAGCGGTAACATTTTATGCATTTAAAAAAAAAGACAAAAAAACAACAACACAAAAACAGTCCAGCTTTACTTTTAGCCGGCATAAGAATTCTTGCTGGAATAATGAAATAAAGATGAGAGTGAAAATGCAATGGGAATAAAGACTGTGCCTATTTTATTTTGCAGTTTTATGTTTTTTGTATCCTTTTGTTCTTTTACTTTTTGTTTTCCTGTTTTTGTTTCTTTTGCTACTTTAACTCTTGAGAATTGTAATGTGGGAGTATGATAAATAGCAGTGGTTATAGTATGTTGAACCAAAACACAAAAAAATATTGGCAGCTGTAGGTCTGCTGTGGCATTCTCCACACAAGCACATTATTAAAGATATCTGTCAGCACCAGGTTTGGGTCAAACAGTAAACAACACTAAAAAGCATCTACAGTTAAAATTGGTTTTAGTTTTAGAAAAAAAAAACAAAACTTTAGACCACAAAAGTTGATTATTTGTTTAGTTTAAGTCTTTGAAACTCATAACACATGCAGAATGCTTCATCCAATCAGATTCAAAGACTAAAAATGTCTTTGCAAAGTATTATTTAAATCCAGATTTTAATAATTAATGCTTGTGGTTCGTGAAGTGTATTGATCTAAGATGCACCTCTTTACTGTTTTATGTCCCTCACCTTGTATCTTTAAGCCCTCTGTTCTCCTCTGAGTGGCAGATGTTTTCACCCCCACCCCTAACCACCCACACATACATTGTCTCTGTCTGTGGCTGGCATGGGGGCATGGAGGCCGACAGCGGTGCATCAGGCTGACAAACAGAACTGATGGGCTGGGCTGAGAGCGGGCAATCTGGCAGGTTGAGTATTCACCCTCCTTTGCCCCCCACTAGCCCCTTGCTAGTCCCCGCTGCTCTGCACCATACGCAGGCACCAGCATCCCAGCGGCTGGTGGCCCATTGCTTTGCTCCCCCATAAAAATAGCCCATCCCATTATTCTTCTGCCTCCCTGGGGGCCACAAGGTCTCCAGCATCATTACCAGGACTAAGGATCTGACTCTGCCGCCACCACTTGGTACTCCCCCTCCTCTCCCCTCACTCCTCTTCTCTAATTATAGGTCAAGCACTCTTTTTGTAAATTATAAAACCTTTGTTCTTATCAGGAAAACTGAACAAGAAGGAAAGATACGATGGAAGGGCAGGGAGCAAGGAAGGCGTGAAAAAGTATGTGAAAAAAGTGGAGGGAAGATGATGTAAAAATAAGAAAGGAGGGGGAAATTTTTCAATTATAAAGCCAAGCTAATTTGGTATGACCAGCGACTGTCATGCATGGTGACGGAGCTCCATTATGCAGTCATTTGAGCTCTTTCAAATTAGTTATGTTAATGTCCTGCGTGTGAATGTAACACTTGGATGGGACAAGATTTCAGCAATTAATTTCTACAGTCAGTGGAGAGACAAGCAAATTTATTTTCCCCCTCTCAGGGAATTGGTGGCGGAGGGAGTGAGGAGGGGAGAGAGCATTCTGGAGCAGGGAACAAGCTAAACACAAGACCTAAATAAAGCCTGAACAATGGGAGCCAATGCCTCCTCATTCATTCAATTGACAATGTTTTGCAGCTTAAACCTGTTTTATTAATTATGTTTGACATTTCCTTAATTAGTTTCATTTACACCAAATCAATCCCTGCTGCTGTACAGCGTCATTTATCATTTTAAAAAATTTGCATAGCTAGTGCTGACTTTTTCTACTTAATTATACATTAAAAGTGTCAGCCGCGCTTGCTGCCTGGCATTATCTGAGGCAGAAAGGTTTGTGGCTGGACGGGGGTGGCATTAATCATCAGGGCGGGCGCGGGCAAGGGGTGCTCCCGGTCGCCAGCGGGAGAGCCGAGCGGGCTTCTCATTTTCTAAGCTTGATGCTTCCGGGGCTATGGTGACCTTAATGACCTACGGGGAGAAGCAGACAAATCAACGACCTCCAGCCCCGAAAACAGCTACATCTTGTTTACAAATCACGGGGAAAAGAAGGCAGAGTATAAGCGGGGAAAGAAAAGCCTGGAAGATGTGTAGCTAAATCAAAAACGTAAGTTGAGCAGACATATATATGTTGGCACTAAAGAAATTAGCAATGTTTGGATAACAGATTCATTTTTTAGGCTTTCACTGGACATTTAAAGACATTAGTAATTTAATAATTAAAACTAATTCCATCTGCATGCACAAGTTATGTTTTCTAGAAAAACAAATTATCCCCTGAAAGCTATCTCTCTTTTTTTAATTAAATAATACCAGCAATAGCTGCTGCAACTTAAAAATCAATAACAACAACCCTATGTGTTCCACTATATCTCCAATAGCAACTTAACCGGCTGAGTCAACTGGCTGAGTATGGCTATTACTTTCCCTTCAGCAAGTTTGTGAACACAGTGCAAACTGACAGCTCAAATACCTGGCAAGCTTACTCCTGAGTAAATCTTCTGAGTGTTGAGGTGAACATGGCTTTACAAATCACCCATTCAGGAACCGAGGCAGAAATTGGCAGGTAGGCAGAGCCGTGGTGTCAGGAGTGAAAATTACTCTGAAATGCGGAGCACAGTGAGAGACTGAGTGAGTGAGTCTCTGAATGGTGAAAGCTATGGGTGTCACTGTGTACTATGTTCACATGGGAAATCAAACAAGTGTATTTTGGAGGTGAGTCAACACTTTTGTCCTTTAGAAAATGAAAATATTTTATGTCAATTTAAATTCTGACCGGCCTTAGGTACCGCACATATGAATAAAAGCGTACAGCATATCAGGTTCATGCTCATGCATAGGTGGCCTGGTTACTCTTCGTGGTAAAATACCAGTCTTTACATTGCATTAGTTCCCATATTAAATTTACCTTCAGGGTGTTAAGCAGATGGCATAAAAAGCACAGTGATGAAGTCGATATTAGACATGAGGTGAGCATACACTGGAGTCAAAGCTGAAAAAAAGCCATCCAAACAGCTGATTTCTCAAAAAGACCCGTGAATATGCTGTATCAAAAGTTTAGAAGACTGTAACCATGGGTTCGCTTGAATAATCCTTCAAGGGAAAGACAAAACAGAGGCAGACAACAAAGAACCTGATGAAGTGGCAAATGCCCTGGCATGCTCCAACAGGAGCAGCACAGGGGCTGCCAGAGGCAGCTACATCTGCATGCCTCGCTGCCCCCTCTGGCCCCAGCTGAAGTACTAACTATCCTCCCTGGCTCACTGTATTAAGAAAATCAAGGGGAGCATCTTTCATTGCAATGTGCCAGATCAATATTGGAAAAGAAAAAAAAAAAAAAAAAAAAGCAAAGGGAAAGGGAAAGTTAGCCCTGCTAATAGACAGGGGACTGCTTAAGAATGAATTCCTAAAATGTGGGGGATGGAAAGTATTAAACATCATTATTGTAGAAAGTTCCTAATTCGCATATTAATGGTGCACACTGACTGGAAAACTTTGTGTTATTGCAAAGTAGGTGGAATAAGCCACTGACTCCTTTCACTCATGAAAATATTATAATTTATATAAGTGATCACTTTAAAAACTAGAACTTTCCTTTCTCTACAGCCCCCACCCGAACATCGCCATCAATTCCCCAACGAGAAGTACCCCTTTAAATGCAAAACATTTCTACTATCAAGGATTATGCTTCCTTTCAGGATATATGAAAACCCCTTTGAGAAAATATGATGATGAATTCATGGGCCTAAAACTCCGGGGTAGTTTTTACATTCTCAAAAAAACGAAAGGAGGGGAGGAGAAAAATCACCTATTTGGATGGCATACATTACCATTACTCTTGTATTGTATCTCCACTTTTCATAATGACGGGGATAAGTGTCCTGCTCCGAATGCGTATCCGCTGACAATAGAGGCAGACATTACTTGGTTAAAAGCTTGGGGTCCTGTGGGTAAAGAGGCCCAGAGAATAAAGAGTATCCGTCATGGCTAACGAGCTATAAGGATAGCACATTGCCTTTATAAATCACTAGATCTTGCTGTTTATTTAAATTCATTGGTGCCTCATTATAACTGAGCTATGCACCTTTAGGTCTGAGTTGATTAGGAGTGCCATAGCTCAAAATGGCTTTTAATTCAGTGAAACGTAGCTCTGACCTTGGTGCCGTAACCCTGACTAAAACACGCAGCGACTCCCACATTAATAATGATGCTACCTTTACTGGGCCGCAGAGCTGTGCCGCTGCTACTTAAAATATGTATTATTAGTTACCAGCGACGGCACATTTATCACACCAAATTACCCTTCGGTGTAAAACTGCTTAATTCTGGGTCCCTGTACCCCTCTGCACTATTACCTGCTCTTTAGAAAGGCCTGGAATTAAATGTAGGGATGAAATGTCAGGGTAATGGGGAAGAGGATGCGGGTCGATGGGATGCACACTTGATCATTCCCTAGTGGCCTTCTCCACATCCAGACAATATACTGAATGTGTCGTCCTCGTAAAAGAAGCTTCATTGCATCTTGCTTTGAAGATGTAAATGCTATTATACTATAATATACTTTACACTGTTCATTAAAATTACATGCAAAATATTATCCTCTTCATGTGAGCTTGAAGGACAACTACATATTCCAGACCTCGAGATTAAATGAAATATTTGGCTCATAAACAGAAACTTTGGATGAGCAAAGAAAACAAAAGCAACCCCAAACTTTTTGTTCACCAGGGCATTTTGACGGATCGACACACCGTTGACTTCAGTATACAATGCATAAACCAGCATTTTTGAGCACAGCACAACAGCACCTACCCACAGCCTACCAGCCTATTGAGGAAACAGAGTGGAAGCCGGCCATTGTTCATCCCCCGTGTGCCCACCAGAGACTGATTACTTGGACCAATCAGCTAAATGATTAGATCTATTAGGTACCTTAGAGTGGCCATCAACATCAACTTGCCAAGCTTCAAGACCTGTGGGACTTAGCCCATCAGAGTCGACTCATTAGGTGTCTGGACTCTACCCAAAACTACAGCAGAAAAGACACAGACAGAGGGGCCAGAAAGACAGTAGGGAGAGACAGAGCGAAAGAGAGAAAACAAAACTTCAATAAATGAATTAGATGCCTCCCAACAATAAAGCACCTTTGGGACCAATTGTGTTTATGTGGTTCAACATCTCAAGAACATGTAAAAACAATACAAAGCGATCTAACAGATACGTAAGTGGGAGTATTTTGAGTGTTAGCCATATAATCCATTGTTATAAGACCAATGGGAATGGATTGGTATACAGAATTTCTTTCCTCTGAGGATAACATCAAACAGTCCAGTAATAATTTAGATTACCAGGGACAACACTACAGACAGTGCTGGCATAAACACATTCCTCATATCAAACACAGCCGTACAGTACATAAATATATGCACAATACATTAATGGTTCCTGCTCATCTGAGCAAGTGGCAAGGCTGGAGCAGCGGGGGAAAAGAGACGTTACACACATTCCATCAGATGTCGAATCAATTAGTCACGACCATCTTCCAAAGTCAGAAATAACCACTCGTCCTTCTGTCTCCAGGGAGCCAGGGATAGGCCTGGGCAACAGACAAGAGATGGGAAAGGATCCAGAGACCCAAAGGGGGGTAAAAGGAGGAAAATGAGAGAAAAGAAAAAAAGGAGATAAATAATGCTGTCTGTTTTATACCGCACAGTCTGGTGTCTCTATTTTCACTGGATTTCCGTATATACAGTAGGCTGTCAGCGGAAGTACTTTGCATATCAGAGGGCACTCGTTTTGCACAGTGTAAATGCTCTGGTCATTAACATGTGATGACATTATCTTCCTAATCGCACAATAAAGCGTCTCCTTTATAATGTATATATACAACACAGCTCTAATACTGACTCAAACCCCTTTTTCTGCCTATATCATGGCTTTCATTGGGCAGCTGTTTGTGTCTTTTCACTCACAACAAAGCCTTTAATCTTTTAATCTGAGGCATATGCAGCACAGAGATCATGTGACCACTTTGCTAAAAGGTAAAGGGACATGATTATTTTGCATAAAGAGAAACACAATGGAGATCCTTTCCCTGCAGGCTAAAAATAATTTAATCTGTCATGTAGGTGCACAAATAGCAGTCTTACATGTGAATTGCACCCATTATTGTTGGGTTTCAGAAGTTGGTAGCCGATTAATCAGTTTCTCCTCATCTGAGCTGGTGTACAGAGGAGAAGCTATTGTATCTCCTCAGATTTCCTTTTTGCATTGTAATCTCCCTGAACCTCCAGATTAGAGCAGGTTATCTAAAGACTGAATAGCATAATCTAAAATACCTTTATCAGACATGTTACCCTCCACACATTGCATTCTACAAAGAAATAACAATGTGTTATCCTAAATTTTTGAAGAACAGTTTTATAGTTCTGCTGCATAAAACAAGTGCTCCAAAAACAGATTATACTGTACATGGCTGCTGCGGTAAAATGTGTCTAATAAGGCGATGAGAGCGGTTCTCCACTGAACACAACACTAACCAAGCCTCTGGGTATAAGTTTTGTTGTTTGCCCACGGACTTGACCTCTAGAATAAGCAAGAAAAAAAGTCAGGGGGAAACTAGCAAGTGCAAGACAGAGACTGAGAGAGTAGTTTGTGGGACCCAAAACTACTGCAGAGAAGACCAGAGACACCCCACATTCCCCTCTGATTTTGTTATTTGTTCATATCGCAGTGAATGGTTCTTGTTGTTAGGGGTTGGCAGTGGAGTATAGTCAAGGGGCGTCAGAAAGCTGTGGTCCCCGCTCTGAATCCGCCACATTAGATGGCGTGTGTTTGTGCCCTAGGGATCGCAGCGCCTCAGCCTGTGTTTGGGGTACTTGTCAGATGACTCAGTGTGTGTGATTTATGAGCTCTGGAAAGGTTGCATTTCCAGCACGCATGGACGTCCGCATGGTAAATGGAGAAATTCTGAATTTATTAACATACAATGAATGATGATTAATGTTTTGGTATAGATCATGCTCTCTTTTCAGATGTCTCAGTATGGGGGTGATATATGTAGCAATAAAATGATATGTATGTACTCAAAAGCACATTGCGTGAGCATCGAGTCCATGACTCTTAGACACATTTACTGTGTATATGTGTGATGAGAGCACTGGAAGGTTCCCCGAGTGTTATCTGAACTCCATGGGCATTTATCTATGCACTGACAGTATGACTTGTGCAAGTTCTACAGTCCACACAAAGTGAACTGTTCCCTTCTATGGGAAGAGCACCTTGCATAGTCAATGAGAGAATGTATAAATTAAAAACACAAAAAACTGTGAGCAAAAGAATGCAATTTAGACCGATATCAGTATACATTTAGAGATCCATTCATCAAAATCCCCACCATTATTAGCTTTTGTATTCTACAACACATCTTGTGTCTCCCTCATCAGCTTTTTCAATATCTTCTCAAATACATTACTGCCAGTGTTGAGCGTGTATGTTCACCCTAGGCAATTACTGCGGTAAAACCGTAAAGGTAAGCATTGCTGAAGAAGGTTCTCTCATATATTTGCCTTTGTGTCTCAGCCACCCACCTACGCAGGTGGGAAATACAGGTAATGTTGGACATCTTTATAATCACAGTGACAACAGAGGAAGCAATATGCAGAAGCATGCTTCTGACAGGTTTTTGGAATACACTATACGGGCGATTGTGGGTCTACCAACACGTGTGCATCTCTAAAACGGTGAATCAGGTTGACCTCACTTATGCAATGAGTCAACCATTTCAGCCTTGGAAAGAAGCTGCATATTGCTCCATGCTTGCATGTGGGGGGGGGTGGGCGGGGGGTGGGGGGGGGGGGGGGGGGGGGGGGGGGGGGGGGGGTGGGGGGTGGGGGGGGGGGGGGGGGGGGGGGGGGGTGGGGGGGGGGGTGGGTGGGGGGGGGGGGTGGGGGGGGGGGGGGGGGGGGGGGCAGATAAGTTAGATGGAGTGATTGTGCGGCCTAAAACATTCAAGTGTGCTTATGCATATCTTGATATGCACTTTGAAGTGAACGTATATGAGGTGTGTTATGTGTGTGCGTTCTGTGCTTACTGCAAAAGTGTGAGCCCAAGTACAGATATAATATAAATGTTTCTGAGCATGTGCATGTGCTTGTGGGTTAACTTCATATGTATGCGGTTGCTGTCAGAAGAAGCTGACTGGTGATGAGGGATGGAGAGAATCAGAAACACATTGGGCTGGGAATGGGGTGTGAGCCGCAGGGTCGCCCTGGCACAAAACACAACTGCCTCTCACATCATTACCCTCATTCCCCTAATGCGCACAACACTTAGAGCTACAAACAGGCTTGAGTCCAGAACACACATATAAGCACACAAACCTACAGAGCCACGCACTCACACGGGATAAACTTACATGTGCCTACACTCATCCTCCAGCAACACACAATGTTCTTTTAAGCGTTAAAGTACAGCAACCAAAACTGGGTCTTAACATTACTGAAAACTGGAGGAAAGAAAAAAACCAAAAACAAATCAACAACACTTTCACATCATATCACAAATGACACAATTTTGATGGCAAAATGTGTAACAGGCTGTTGTAGGTCAGTTTGTTGTATAGTGGCTCTCCAGGACCTGTTCTTTACAAAGTGAGCCAAGGAGGCACTTTTCCACATCCTTAGATCTTTGCCCATTCTGAAAACACATTCATTGCATTTGAGACCAAAAAAGAAATGATAGCCATTTCAAACACAATTGAGCTCCACTGGGAAAAGTATACCTATTCAACTACAGGACCTCCATAAAAATCACAGTAGTTTCAAAATGTAACGGATGCCTTCCCCCCTTCTTGCTGCATGAGAGGTTTTAAGAATGGATCGGGGGAGCGCTTGAGCATAGAAAGAAAAGATAAAGGAAGAGAAGAGCAGAAGATACGATGCAGAAGAGTGGAAGAGAGAGGTAAGCCAAGCATAAAATAACTTCAATCTAACATCCTCTCGGAGGGGCGGCAGGAGGCAAATAGCAATCCCACCAATGCCGTGTACTCAAGGGGGTTCCCCCCACCTCTCACTGACCCATAGAGAAGAGGATCATGGGAGAGAAGGGATGAGACAAACCCACTTCAATTAAGCCACAGCGACGTCTCGTCAGCACGGCAGATGAGGTGTCAGAGAGTTCAGCCGTGGATAGATCACAGGGAAAAAAAACAGTTCCTGGCTCAGCACAGTCACAGTCTTGAACCTTCTGTTCTCCTATTTTCTCCTTCACCTTCTTTACACCTTTCAGTTTAGAATATCAAGACTTTTTTGGATATCTTGCAAGATTTAAGGCCAGACAAACTTCTTCTGCATTCTTTTAATCTGAAGCATAAAGCAAGCATATACAGCACAGAGATCGTGTGACCACTTTGCTAAAAGGTAAAGGGACATGATTATTTTGCACAAAGGGAAACACAGTGGAGATCCTTTCTCTGCAGGCTAAAAATAATTTAATCAGTCACGTAGGTGCACAAATAGCAGTCTTACGTGTGAACTGCACACATTATTACTGGATTTCAGAAGTTGGTAGCCGATTAATCTGTTTCTCCTCATCTGAGCTGGTGTACAGAGGAGAAGCTATTGTATCTGCTCAGATTTCCTTTTTTCGCTGTAATCTCCCTGAACCTCCAGATTACAGCAGCTTGTTTAAAGACTGAATAGCATAATCTAAAATACTTTTAGAAAATGTGTTACCTTCCACACAATGTGTTCTAAAGAGAAATGGCAATGAATTGTCCTAAATATTTCAAGCATAGTTGGATAGTTTTAGGATAATGGATGACATAAATTAAAGTTCCGATACATAAAACATGTGCTCCAAAGAACCAACACTGATAATAGCTGCTATCTTTTTTGCACTCCTACTTAAAGTATTTTTTTCTGTTTCTTTTGGTCTGTTTAAAAAGAACAAGACTTCATATTACATAATAAAAGCCACAGTAATTCACCTCTTTCTTCTCCATGGCTCCAATGGTAAAATGGGTCTAATAAGGCAAAGACAGAGGTTCTCCAGTGAAGACACCACTAACCAGTAAAGGTCGGAATCATATTTTGTGATATGCTGAGTGTTGCAATAACATATATTGCAATATAATTTGATTTATCACCTTGTTTTCAACTGCAAATAATGTCCCCAATGGTAAACAATATATGCTTTATCTAATAAGATAAAGTTCTCGGTCTATTCTGCTCACTTCACTCATTTTTATTGCTGCAAAATGGGATTGTCAAGCAGACCAACACTGTCATTAAAACTCGTCATAAATGTTGCATGCACCTGCCAAACTGAACAAAGTGTTTGTATTACAGTCTAGTCCAACTTAACTGAATGCAAACATGTGTGGACTGCAGGTATTTTGAATGTGAGATGGCAGGTGTCAGTCCACTGTGAGATTATGAGCTGTTGCAGCCTGTAACATCCACACGTTGCAAATTAATGCAACAATTTCTGTTGTGCTCAGGCTTTCCTCTACTTGGGTCACTTGGGTCTACTCTGGGTCACGGACGCAGCCATACCCAGGCTGTGTCCATGACAGAGTGTGCCTTTTTTTTTTTTTTTAGCTCAGTCTAAAGTGGGCAGTAGCTTTGTCAAGCTAAATGTGTCCAGTGTTGGTTGGTTTTTCAGTTGAGCTAAATCAATGTTAGCTTTGGCGTCCTCAGCTAACATTATGTCAGGATAGTGGTGCACGAGATGATAGTATTTTACTTTCGTAAGACATTCTTTGCAAACCCCATGTGTCACATTCAACTCTTCTCCCATCTTTGTTAAAGTCCATGTATTTGATTTGAACATGGATGGGGTTTTTTTCTCATGTCTTTCTCTGATGCCTCCATCTTTCTTTTACCAACTTCCTCCCGCCCGCTGACCATCACCTCCACTGATCTCACTAGGACAGAAACACAAAACAAATCAAGAGCAGGTGGGCTTTTCAGCAATTGATTTTGTTATTTTAGTCCTAAAAAGTTAAGCTTGTATTTATATTTCAAAATTTATTTCAGTCTATATAAAAACATATCAATATCTTGTGTCCCTATATCAGTACAATAATGTCACACAAAATATTGCAATACTATGCTATATTGATTATTCCCCCATCTCTGCTAACTAAGCCTCTGAGTCTAAGTGTTGCTTGCGCATGCCCACGACCCCTATAGTAGGGATGTGCGCAACTAGTTGCATAGATGTTTAAATGTTGCTGCCCTTGCTAGTCGGCTCCAGAAATGCTAGCCAGTTCAACATATTATTCTTATTTTATTAATGGATGATGGTACCAGCCGCCACCAGCCACTACTTGGGGCTGCAGAACTGACAGATGGCTGTGCCCCCCCTCTCTGTGAAGGGAAGTTGAGAGAGAGAGAGAGAGAGAGAGAGAGAGAGAGAGAGAGAGAGAGAGAGAGAGAGGCAAAGTAAACAGATGACAGCCATGCTAACCGGTGCTGATCTGCAGTGTTTTGATATAGAAAAACATGAGCAGTTGTATGTCAGCTTTTTTCAGAATAAGCTGGAATAAAACTGAAGCAATGTGTAACCACACTATACACTGGGTTGTGGATATTAGCATGAAAGAAACCAAGGCTACTGCCACTAGCATTGCTAAGGTCAGATATACTCGACAAACTAATTTGACATTGTATGTGTTTGCAACATTAAAGAGGGTGCAAAGTCCTGCATATTTAAAATCTGTTTTGATTAAAGAGGGATGTAATTAATGGTTTCAGATAACTCATAAAATATTTAATTGACCAATATTTTACTTAGTCCATTTAAAGTGTGCTCTGTTTTAAATGTTTTCTGATAGCTGTCTGTCTTTTAGACTAGTCAACTAGTCTCATTTTTTTTCCTCTCGTTTAAACAACTAGCAAATTAGTCACCTGGAGCATCTCTACCCTATTGGCAGCAATGAACAGGGGAAAGGAAATTAACAAGTGCGAGACAGTGCGAGACAGTGCAGAGACAGCGAGAACCCAAAACCACTGCAGAGAAGGCCACAGACACCTCATAGATTCCATTATTTCTTCAGATCGCAGTAAAAGAATTGAGGTTTAAGGGTTGGCAGTGGAATAACCAAGAGGCATTAAGCTACTTAAATTTAAGGACAGACAAACCTCATATCAAATATGCACATTAGCAGTGAGCCACCTCAACATACCTGAAAATGGCATTTAAAGGTCAAAATGACACGTAGGCAGTGGTGTGTCAAGACTGCAGAGGCAAAGGCAAGAAAACCAGCATAGCGAGAAAGAAACTACACAAAGAACAGTTTGCAGCTAGCCACCAGTGGAAATTAACTTACTGTACTATTTAAAAAAAACTATTTTTACAATGCCACATTTCATTCAAGAGCTACTGCTGCAATGGGAGAAATGCATCATCAAAGTCTTTAAAGATGCAGAGGCTGTTGGGGTATGGGGTGGGTGTAAGAAGTGGGGACAATCTGAGAGACTGTGAGATATTTGTGAGGGCAGTCCTGTGCCAAAGGTTTCAAGAAGATATCTCGCGCTCACTGTGATTAGACCGACATTACCATAATATCGGCTTTGTCACCTCACAGGCCAATTGTTAGGAAAAGTGCCATTTTTTCCTCTTTTCCCACAGAGGCATCAAGCAGGCATCCTAAGGTATAGGAAGCCGCTTTCTCCTCTCGTTTCACCCAGCGCCCCCCCCCCCCCCCCACCCCCAACCCCTCTTCTATGAAGCTCTGCTTGGGAGATACAAGCTGGATTTGGCTCACATCCTTGCCTCTTCCCCAACACTCTGCGTGGCTGCCTGGTGTCAGAGCGCCAACTCTCCCAACCCAGCTGCACTGATTAGCAGAGGCAGATTATTAGCCAGGCATTCTCCTGGAAGCGCTGTGTATTTCTTTTCTCTGCCCCTTTTTTCACTCTCTCTCATCACTGTGTCCAACACCATTTTCACCATCGCAAAGTACAAAAGAAGTGAAGGACAAAAATACAGAAACAAACAATTAGTCCCGCAAGTAAACGAGCAAAGTAGAAGACAGAGTAAGGTGAAGCTAATTTGTTTTTACTGCTTGTGGACACATCAGCAAAAAGTGATTCATCAGCACTGTGAAAAGAGCTCTCTCATCTTTCATTCCCTGTCTTTCTCTCTCCCCTCTCCTCTAACTCATCCTCCTCTGTCTAGCACCTGTCCCACTGCCAAGATTTCACCTCCCAAACCCTGGGATGTGGGCATCCCACTCCAAAACTTGTGCAATGCCTTATCTGTACCCCACACACTAACATCCAGCATCTGAGGCATCCTTCTCTCCCTGTGCCAGAAATATGCCGGCATCTCTCTCCCTCGCCTTCTCTTTCTCTCCCTCACTCACCCAATTCTCCATCATGTTCTTTTCTCTTTCTCTCTTCCTCTCTCTCTAGAGCTTTGCATTTGAAATTGAACAGACACACAGCCAATTTATCATAGGCTGACACGTGTCATGTCCAAGGCCTAACCACAGGGACTTACAGTAGGCATTGCATTTATCCCCTTTGTTGTCAGCAAGGACCAAGACAATACCAGGAGCTATTAAAAAGGGGTAGAAAAGGAGAGAGGGAAAATAGGTGGGGATTGAAAGAGGTGAAAATAAACCAATAAAAATCAACCAAGATTGCATACCACTCTGAAAGGTTACAGACCCCTGCAAGGTTGAAGGCAGCACATTTTCCTAACCAACAATCAAATATGTGGTGATGCAAGGCGTCTGCTCATAACCCCGATACAAAGCCCAGACAGGCATGTGATGGATTGGGTGGAGAGTTACCACAATATGGGATCAGACCTTTGTGCAGGGGTGCATAGTGTAGTTTAAATTTTAATATTAGTCTGCAATACACTGCAACTAATAGACCCAGAAAAATGTAAAGACAACAAAGAAAGTTCTGGCTTAAAACAAAATGGCTGAATGAAAAAAAAAAAAAAAAAAAAACGCCTTGGGGAAAACATTTTTTTTCTCAAATATTCTTACATACAGAATGAAGACTAGAAAGTTAACTCTTGCTTGCTAGGCTGCCATTTAGATGCTTTCGGAAACTGCAGTAAAGAGTAGGAGAGATACCTAAAGGTAATCACTCCTAAGACATGAAAGGGGACAAAACTGTTAATGTGCATCATATAAAACCCTTTCTGTTTAATCACTTTATCTCTATATTATCGCTCCTCTCTTTGAACAGGTTCTTTAAAAATAACACACGTCCTTATCGTTATACTGTGTGGAAGAGGCAAGAAAGATGACCCTGCCTGATAATACTGTCACTACAAAGAATGTATACATTCTCCTTATGCAGACTAGGTGAAAAAGATAAAGAGAATGAGGATAAAGGCTAATGAGATGAGGAAGCGGGATGTGTATATGTATGTGCGTGCGCTTGCACGTGCATTGTAAAGTTATGGAGCACAAGGTTATTAATTGGCATCTCCCACGCCCATAGACTTACATTCATTCCACTTTAATACTATCGTATTCAACATGAATGTTGAATAGGCTGTCTACAAGGAATTTTATATTCAATCTAATAACTGACAGAAAATCCTCACAATGGCCAAAGAAACTTGAAAGACAAAGTACCATCCGCCGTCTCCTCTCACTCAAAGACCAGCATCGATTTTACAACACCATACACGTTAAGTGTTGCCAGTCTACTAGACCAGTAGACCAGTGGACTTCAGAATTGCTGAGACTGTTCATTACCCAGAGGTAAGTGACCTTTTAGAAACTAGCTTTGGAAGCCATTTTGGCTCTTCCAGTAATTAACAAGTGGTTATGCATGCGAGACAATTAATGGAAGGTCAAGTGTTTGCCTGCTACCCTTTTCTAGACGCCACTGGGCCACTGACGCTGAATTGAATGTTCAGAGCCCATCAGCTCCCGAGCTTCACACAAGGGAATAAGTCACCTCTGTGGTCTACAGCGCAAAGCAGACACAGCCTTCGGTTGCTGTGATGACTTGTAGAAAAGGGAGCATAATGTAGCTAAATATCTGCTATGAATCTTATGGAAGAAGAGAGGGTGAGCCATTGAGGAGAGACCTGGAGCCTCTGTGTTTAATGATGAATGCTTTTACTATGCACACACGGAGGCTTTCACATTTAGATACAGGTTGAATCATAACTTCAATAAGGAGTAACCACAAATAGCTGGGTCCAACTGGCTTTGGAGAGCGCAATACGATTGACTACTTAGACATCCTGAGCTATGCCAGTACACTGTTGAATTATTCTCTTCTCTTCTCACAGTCTTGTATATTTACCCTATTTTTTACTTTCATGGCACAAAGTCTGATGTTGACTGCTATTAAATTTCCCTTGAGGGCACACTCCTTCACTCACATGCTCCTATCAAATGAGCCAACAAAGCATATCAGGGTGTCGTGTCTGTGAAACACTGCATCACCTTTGTTCACTCTTCATCAACCCTCCGCCCCCATGCTATTACCTCAGGACTATTCCCTATTCCCTGCTTAACCCTTGTCTACAGGACTGGTGTCACACAGAGCACCACTCTACTGCTCTCCATATTCCACAGTCCCTCACCTCAGCTGACATCTAACACTCGCTTGTCGTCTCTGACGCGCACACGTGCATACAAACGCGCTCTAAAGCACAGCCGCAAACACCAACTGCATGAAAACACAAATGTACCACTGCAGACATATACACTGCAAATTAGCAACACAATGACAAACGCACACTTGGATGATCAGCCTGTGGAGGGTTTGATATGTTCAGATCTTTGCCCTTCATAATAGCAGCAGCACTTGTCATTCCTACTGAACTCTGCCCCCTCTACTCCTCCCTGCGTGCGCACACACACACGCATGCATGTGCAGGGATAGGAACACTCACATTCACTGGCACAGTGGTGAGTGAGTTAATACTAGAGGTGGCAGGAGAGAGTGGCATTGAGAAAGTCTGTGCCAGTTGCCTGCTGACAGCACCTTTGGGATTGGTAAAGTTTGATTTGATGGCTTTCCTTGTTAATTAGGGTTTGGAGGTGACTCCTGAAATGGAAATGGGCAAAATGTTCAAAAAAAAAAATGTGCCAATTCCCACATCCCCTCCATCTCCACCTTCCAAAACATGTGACCCATATACGAGAGTACCTAATGAAGAAAGTAGAACAATCAAGTCATTTGAAGTTATAGGACACTCTGTATTTCTGTGTTTCTGCCAACGTAGGCAGGGCAGTTGAGTCAGACTAATAAGGTAAAATAGGCTAAAATTTCAATGTGAACAAAGTCAACAACAAATAAGAGAACAAAGAGGGGAATGTTTGGTCTTTAATTAACAGTGCATACGTATTTGTACAAGCATATTAATTTACATGTCATGTAACACTGTCCCCTGCTGGTCTGGAGAATTGCTGCATGTGGGGGAAAAGGCTTAACAGTCATTACACAGTTCTGGTTTATTGTCTTTAATGTGATGCTGTGTGAAGTGGAGAGCTGGATGAAAAAGGGAAAGCGTGTAAGACAACATGAAACAATTAAGAGCCTTAAAGAAAGACAAAAAGAAAGAAACACGTCCTGCTTTCCTTCACTGTCTAACTTTCCAACCCTGATATTTGATCTTAGATGGGAAAGGGGTCCGAGGTACCCTGTATCTCTTACCCTACCCCAGTCCTCTGTTGTAAGGCACTTTTACTGCAGTATAAGGCTCTTAAGCACATACAGTGAATGGTAGCCCAGCTATTTCTGATTTACTGTGTGCGTACTAGCCTCCGTTTTATTTTACAGCTGGCTGGCATGCCACTGGAGAAGGATACTGCAAAAAGCCCAAGGTCAGACCACATTGCCACTGAGATGAGACACACACTTATAATAACACATACACATGTTTTCTCTTTACACTACTCAGCCAACATTAGTGCTCATTTTACTCTGCCCCCCTCATACTCGAGGATGCCATCATCTGTCCTTTCCCCTTTCCCGCACAACTTTGTTTTTTTTAATCGCTTGTGTGCTTGCTGCAATTTCCGTATTTCTCTTATGTGAGAGGTGAGGGAAGGAGAAAGGGTACAAGGGGAGAATCTAGGAGATGGCATGCATGAGGTGAGTGAGAGGAAGGAGGGGTTGCTGGGGGTGGGGGAACACTAACAGTGTGCTGACAGCATGTAGAGCAGTCACCAGATATCTTTAATCAGTGAAATGTATTTCCCTCCTGCTCTGCCGGGGTTTTGCTCAGCGGTCAGACCTGCTGGGGCGACACAAATGAATCTTGGCGGAGGTGAGGACAAAGGCGGCCGTAAGGTTATGGCATGTAGATGATTGGAACTCTGCCGGTTTCTAAGGGAGCTGCCATGTCCCACAGAGCGGGTGTCACAACCAGATGATAGGGACAGGGTCCACACTCCCCAGCTAACAATGGAATGGGTAAGTGTAAACACACACACAAGCATAACTATATTCAAACATCTATGATAACTTTTAATTACCTATAGAAAACATTGGGGGGGGGGAGTAAATGTGCAATGGAAAGTAAGTATTAATAAATTTATTAAATTACAATATGTTAATATAAAAAAAGCAACAGTTTATGCCCTCTTTCTTTCCTTTCAATTTTCGAGAATCTGTTATCTTAATGAATACAAAAACAATGTTCCCAGACTGCTGTGCTCTCATTCTTTTTTTGACCTGGCCTTAACTCAAAGTAAGATCACAACAGGGAATTACTTTGTTTCTAGTTCCTGAAAATTAAGGCAATATTTCAATTCCATAACCTGAACAAATGGTTGTTTTTTTTTTTTTTTTGCTATAAACTCTTTACTTTTATTCAACGAAAGGTGTAGCTCATTTGACCTCATCTCAGTGGGTTTCACTGTTTACTTAAATAACCTTGCCCTTTGAATTATACAATATACAGCACTGTCATTTGGCCACATAAACCCCGATCACCTGAACACCTACCTAGAATGCTGTCGCTCATTTAAGTTTTCCGCTGTCAACTTATTTTTCGTAATTATATAGCCTATTATTCCAAGTCTTCTATTGACGGGATGGCGAGGCTTTCCATGGGTGAACACTGCTAACCTATCAAAATCCAGTGGGTGTAAGCAGTGGCGGTTACGGGAGTGGCTTATGGTGCCCCATGACCCAAGCCCCTCAAGGAACCAGGCTCATACAGATGGTTTGTCTGTGCTGAACTCTCCTCACAAGCCTAACATCATTTACTGTTAATGAAGAAAGTTACATGAAAAATAAATATGTAGAAAAGCCCAGAAAGGTGTTGTAGATCCTTGATTCACAAGGTTATATCACTGAAGGGGGGAAAAAAAAAGGAGGGAAAAGGGCAGCACCTAATCATAGGTCAGGGTGAAGAAAGGCCAGTACCAGGTGTGGAATGGCGGGGTGCAAACAGTGGCTGAAGAGAGGAGGTCGGCTGAATGGAGATGAGGATGAGGTATGCGTGTGAGAGTGAAACAGAAAGAGGGAAAGAGAGATTTGGTATGTCTGTGATTGTGTGCTGAGGCAAGAATGTTCTTAATGGGATACAGGTGACAACATGCTGACCAGAGCCACTGAGCAATGATCACTCAGGAAGCGGGAAGCGCACGTTTGTGTGTGTGTGTGTGTGTGTGTGTGTGTTTGCCAGAGAAAAAGAAGGAAAAAGCAAATCTTAAAACAAATAATAAAATTGAGGTACTTTCCCTAGAGTACACAGACAAAGAGTAGACAACTGAGCACTGTGACAAGGTTTTTTGTTTTTTTTTAATTTATAGTATTCTATTATTGTTTTACTTAAAATCTGATTTTTAATCAAAGTGCTATTAGGAACATGTCCAATCAGTTTCCAGTTCATTCAGCAGCATCATAATGACCCATAAACATGAAAAAAGTGTAATGAAAAAAAAAAACCTTCAGTAAGAAAAGTCATGCAACAAATGGCTTACAGTCCTCAAAGACCCATGAGATAGCTTAAATCCAAGCTAAAGGTGATCATATACAGCACTGATTTTATATATTTTAACTGTTCTTTGAATGAAGTCAATGATTAATATACAATGTCCTCATTACCTTTAGTGTCTAAAATATTTGTATATAAATTTAACTGACGTAGTTTGTTTCATTTTTGACAGAAGACCTTTTAAATTATTTTAATTTCTGCAATAACAATAATATTGCAGTTTTAAATTGTTATCATGCCAGTGATTGAATAAACTTAAAGTAAATATTACTGTTATTATTGTTATTCTGAAATAAAATAAAAAAATAACAAATTATAAGCTGTGCATCTGTTTTTCTGAGACTGTAAAAACTTACCATTAACAACATAAATTAAAATCCCTGTTTATTTTAATAATAATTAACAAATAATTATGCAAAAGCAACAGTTTTTGGTTTGATTGAATTACAAAATAGAGAAGGTGCTAACTGAAAACCGACACATAACATTTGAATCCACTGCAAAGCTTAAAATAGTAAAATAGCTCAGTTTTGAACTTTTAAAAATCTGTGTAGTTTAATAATAATAAAAAAAAAAACTTTTACATTTAGCATAATTAATTCCTCATTAAGGGCAACAAATTGAAGTATTTCTATTCACTACAGGCTTATGAACTATTTCCATAATCAAAGTAAGAATTTCTAAATCCTTCTGTAGGAGATCAAACTAAGGTGGGTAGAATAAATCTAATTTAGCATAAACAAATGATTTCAGTCTTAAGGAGTTTTTTTTTTCCAGTGTTTTTATTTCCTAAAATTGGATTAACAATTCCTGTTGTGACTTATAAATCAACACTTGAAATGAAAGAAATGCATTTCAAAAGGTAAAAGTGACTGGTTAATTGTTCGCTTTGATTTCTCTGGAGATGATGAAAATAAGAACTATATTACCCACTGATAACAGGTGATTGTTTTCATCAGTGTTTCCTTGTGTCTTCTTTGACCCGAGCTCCTCTACCAGCTATTTCTCCTAAAAAGAAAATCATTCAGTTGCTGTAGTGCCAAAGTAAATTTATGTAGTAGGCTAGAATGCTTTTGAATTATTCTAAAAGGCTTGTCAAAATTAATTAAAATATTTGTAAGGTGACTTCGTAATTCCTCTTAGTTGTGAACATGTATTATGGTGCCAAAAGCAAATAATTTATTAGAACATAATTTCCTTTCCAGTGGTGTCTCCACCACTGAAATACAGCATTGTGTGGAACACTGGTGCCCCCTAGTGTTAATTATATGACCTTTAGATTGGAACAACACTGTACAAGGTAAATCAATACCAGCTGGCAGGAAATACACTCTACATGTTCCACCTTTTTTTATTTTACTCACATAGTGTGTATTAATTAGGAATTTTGATTTAGGAATTTTGAGTTGATAATAGATGTTTTTTTTTCTTTTAAACTTTGTTTTTTTTTTAACCAAGTTTGAGTTTGTACATATTTAATTACTTGTCTTTAAAACTCCATGTAGAACGGCAGTCTAGGATTTCGTAACTCTTAACTTTATATGCCTGGTGCCATCTCTATGCGCGTGTTTGTGTTTCATGTCTTTTGTCATCTGGAGCGAAATTGCAACTACAAGATTTCCCCCCGCCCCCCCAAAAACACACACACACACACACACACACACACACAATTTTTTTTAATGTCAGCCAATGCCAGCAGTCACACACTCACACACTGTAGTACTCGCTGGCCATAAGCTGCTTTGCTCTGATAGCCCTTATCCACAGTCATTAGATAGTAGTAAAGAAAAAAAAATAGAGTTTACACAAGTTTGATTTCATAAATCTCTGGGATGTATGTCCATCTACTCTTTCAGGAACTCATGAACATATCCTTTTCATCACATGTGAAGCTGTTTTCTCTGTGGTCCTAATTTTAAAAGAAAAAGAAAAAAAAACAAAATATGTGGTCTCAACAAATAGGAACATGGTTTTGATGTGGATAATTGGATCCATTTCTCATATGCGCAGACAGTAGATTTTTTTTTTCAGTGAGACTGCATCGTGAACTTATACCTCAACTCTTCTCTCTCATCTTGCAGCTTTGGAAATTAAGTTATTCTCATCTGGCAACACTCCCTCCCCTCAGTCCCCTTGATCACAAAGAAGCCGTCAAGCTAAAGATATGAAAGCACCCCACAACAACCCCAAACCCCCTTCAATAAGCATGCCATGTTTCTTATGCAAATGCCAAAGTGAAGCACTTACAAGAGGACTTTAAAAAGTATGGAGACCCCGTCAATGCAGCTGGGTATTATAGCGCTTACTCGCTAATTTCTATGGGTCAGCTGTGGAGAAATAGATCTGCCAATCATTTTCACATGTAGCAAAATTTGTCTGTCTACAAACAGGGTTACTTTGTCGTTGCTATGGAGACTAATCCGAGTCCACAACTCCCCCCGCACTCGCTGTCCACATTCTGCGTGTTAACACCGTCAGGCAGTTTCTGAAACTACCTGATCACACATTTAGCTGGAGGCTGGTGGAGCCACTGGGAAGCCCTCAAATAAAGTTCACTGTACACGAGGTCAGCGAGAGGGCTGTGTGACTCGCCACCCCCCCCCCCCCCCCCCCCCCCCCCCCCCCCCCACACACACACACACACACACACATACACACACTTATTCCACACTGAAGCTGTCTAGGTATGTGACATCAACTGGGGAAACAATACACACAGGGAATTTCTTTTTCCCTGTTTGTCCGCACCACTTAAAGCTATTTGAGTGTTTTTTCAAAAGAACTCTGCAGTGGTCTAGGCTAAACTACTAATATTTTTGGAAAATATTTGAGCGTAAAAATACCATGCAACATGGTAGCAGACAGCACTTGAAAAGTGAACTGGTTTTTAAGACATCCAGTTTCATTATGCGCAAGCTACGAAATTCCTTGGACATAAACGGAGTTGCGTTTTGAAAATTTGTATGCATTTGTTTTTAAGACAGTCGCAAGGTAGGAGGCAGACAATTAAAAAACACATTTGCATGATAGTAAACCTGAGTGTCTAGCTTTTCAAGAGGAATTTTTTCTAGGTTGTCTGCTTAAAATGCTGTGCATAGATCCTATACCTTCTCCCTGCAAATCAAATATTCATGCACTACCTTGTTGTCTCTAGTCCTGAGGGTAGAGATGGAATTACATATGCCTCACACGCATCTTCATGAATCATATATCACTGTATACCTACACACACTCATATTGGCCATTATGGAGTCCACGCACACACACACACAGACACACACACACACACACACACACACGCAACATGATGGAGATATGTATAAATGCATATCTACATGTGAAAATTACTGACCAGCTTTTAAGGTTTATTTAGAGTACATGGATCAGGATTTTGAATTTCTGCTAAAACAGGCTTGCTAGATTAAACCTCAACATGACTGTAGCGCTTGACTATGAATGAGAGGAGAATGGGAAAGAGTGAGAAACGAGGAAGAGGAGTAACTTGAGGGCGGGGTGAATGAGCGTGGAGGGGTGTTTTCTCAGGGCAGTGGCCTTTCTTGGTGCCAGGACAGCCACTAAGGCACCACTCTGCAGCCCCCTTCAATTAAACAGGAAAATTGATGTGTATCATTAATTATGTCAGTAATATCATTTATCATCACTGGGTGCAGTAATTAATTATTTTCTACTCGTGTGAAGAACATGACAGAGTAGAGATAAATAAGGGGAGAGAAAGCTGGAGTGGAACTGTGTGTGTGTGTGTGGGGGGGGGGGGTGGGAGGGGGGGGGGGGGTGGGAGGCTATTCGTCCATCAGTAACTGGGGGGGTACTCTCACACGCTCTATTTACCGGACCACTGGGATGTGACGGGAACGTGACAGCCCCCCTCCTGCTCTCACTTACCATCCTTCTCATAGAGGAACAACAATTAGGCCTGAACGAGACGGGCACTTCCTGGAACAGATGCTGGCGTTCCCTGTGAAAAGCGACCCTGTCCTGCCTCTGAGGTTAAGGTGTGTGAAGCAGAGTTACCGTTGCCTCTAAACGAACTAACAGCCTTGTGATGGACCATTTATAATCAAAGGGCAGCCTCAGAGAGAGAGTACGCCTGTAAGGCCAGTAAAGCTTGTCTGAAGAGCTGAATGCATTTTATTGTTCAAGTCCTGCCCACCATTATGGGGAACTTTCTCTTTTTTTTTTTTTTGGCTTATAGGTGATAGATCTGAGGTTCTCTACTTGCAAAATGAGGTTACATGAGAGAGGTTTACACAGAGTTTATGACTACTTAACAGGTTTAATGCAGCATTTAAATTTGGTTAGTTAGTCTAAGTCATAATAAATTTGACAAAATTATTAAAAAATAATGACTTGCATTTTTTTTTACTGTTTAACAATGTACAATCTGACAGATTTATAATATAGAACACTAAATACAACTTTTTTTAATTCTTGTTGTACAACACATAAAAATGCCCATCTTAATCAAAAAGCAATCCATGCTAAAAATACACAATAACTTTTCTTTTTTTTCTTTTTTTTTTGCCACAACAAATGACAGATTGTGAGCAGTTTTATATAGCTTTTGTGAAGTCATTTAAATAGTCTGCACAGGACTCTGCCTTACACCTACACTATATGCACTCTACATCCAGTGTTACACAAAGTCTGGAAAGTGGGAGAAAAGGTGATAGAACACCGACTGCAGCCTGGGAGATTTCAAACTCCATTGCCTTCAGCTCCGTTGACTGACTCACATGCTTGTATGCCTTCTCCCAGACCTTTGTGGATGCAGAGTATCGATCCAGAAGATGGGGAGGAGATGAAGGGAGGAGAACGTGTGCTGAGAAAAAGTAAACACCGCTCCAGATGACAAAACACTGATCACCCCGGAGACCTAGACCTTCCCTGCTCTCTCTTTCTCTATCATTTTTTGTGACCTTTGGCATCTTAACCTAAAGCCATGTTCAGCCCCGCAGTTTTTACCCACTGTGTCTATACTGATTTGTATTAGTTTGCGGGGATTCGCACATTCAGGCATTCGAGCATCGCGAATAAGATACTATATATATATATATATATATATATATATATATATATATATATATATATATATATATATGCAGGCACATGTGAGGTAAGACTGTGGCAGGGTTGAGCAAGAGGGGTTTAGGGAACACAGACATCTAAGCCAGTGTTTAATATCAAGTGTGTGCAGCAGAGTTTAATCAATACTAGGCCTCTTTTGTTACCAGCCTGCTGAGGAGAGCAACAGCCATTCACTCCAGAAAGGTTAATGCTGAGGGTCAAGTGATTTCACACCCACACCAGGATCCTCCGTGTCACCACAGCTACCACGCCTCCAGCCGCCATGACACCAGCATCCTGATTTATAGGTTGCGAGAGTGTGATGGGATTGGAGGTGAGGAGGGAGGTTTGGGGGGGGGGGGCAGTGTTATCTTATGATAATGCTGTCCCTCCATACTCCCACAAATGAAGGGAATGAGAAAGAGTAAGAGACGGGAAGCTAAGGAGAAAACAGAGCAGACTCCCTCCCTTGCACAGGCGTGGGTGTTATTTTTACTTTTCTCTGTGACATGGACCTTTTGTTTCAGCCAAACTGTTCTACACACAGACCGAATGGTAATCTTTATTGTAATAATTTCTCTAAATTTGCATGTCCACTTGTGAAAGGGCAGTGACGCTTGGTGCAACAGCAGTGAGTCATAATGGATTAGAATATTTATAATACCATTGGCAGGAGATTACAAATCTGTGCCAACTGTTTACAATGCCTGTTACCAAGTCACAGAACATTTTTTTTGCCACTGGCCTTTAAATTAATAAGTAAAAACAAAAGTTAAAGTAAATATCCCATTTGAAGTCGCACTCGCTGCAGGGATAAATCTATATAATGGGAGTGGCGTGGTTAAGAAGGTGCCAGAGAAGGGAAGAGGAGCAAGAGGAATTAACATGAGGACTTATCTCGCATGGGCCATTATTTAAACCCTCACTATTCTAAACACACCACCTCTCAAATGAGAAGGACAATAAATAATCCTTCCAAATAAAATCTATTCTCTGCAAATTCTCCAGGATACAGCCCATCATTATCAGTAGGAGGGGACAGACAGCAATTAATAACACAGCCATCCGTCTCTCAAAGAGCATCCATCTTATTTTCATTAGGTCTATTGCTGTGTGCACATGTGTGCTGGCTTGTTTGTGAGTATGTGCGTGTGCATGTATGAGTATGTAAGAGAAGAGTGTGTCACTGCATGCATATTTATGTGTCATTAAATGATTCTACTCAGCCACACTGCCACATTCCCTTATAGTTCAGCCTTTACTCTGTGGGCCTGGACGTATGCCGTTTGAGGTAATTTTTTTGTGATCCTGCCTTTAGTTTTTCTAATGCCTTATTAATGCTCTACCAGAACTACCTTTGATTCACTTCTCTGGATCTCCTGCATTTGTTATCTCATGTTTGGAGGCACTATTCTCTCTCCAAAAGGGCAATTGCGCTAGCATTAGCATCCTCTGGGTCTCTGGGGGTGACAATAGCAATTAGCTTCAATGACGGAGCGATATGAGAGGCTGCTGATTGACAGTTGCCCCCAGAGAAGGGGCTGACTGAGGTGACAGCTGGGCTCTCCACTCTCCCTGGCTGCCCCAGGCTCTGGTCCTGTGTCATCCCATGCGCCAGCCAAACTCTTCCCCGGCACACAGTCACATGTCTAGTTACATCCTGTGCGGCGGCCAATCCCTTCCCCATCACTCAAGCTTATGTCTTGTTATATCCTGTGTGTCAGTTAAACCCTTTCACCCCAGTTCATGCCTGTTTCTTGTTATTCTAATGCAGCACAATGTGACACACAATACTGACCTTTCCTTTTTCCTCATCATACTCTGCGTGTGTATATATCTGTGTGTATTACAATTTGTCTGTACTTTTTTTCCCTCACACAGTACAGCCTGATGGTTTGTATCTTCTCTATGTCAAAGCAACAACTGCAGCAGCCCTGACACATCAGTGAGTGTTTCTTCAGTAGAAGCCCGAGGAAATGAAGCGCTCCCCGTCTATTGATCCCCCTACACTCCACTGTGCATCAGGGAGACTTTGTTTTCACTGCCTAACAGAAACAGAGCTCCATCAATACTATACAGTATTCCTCAGCACCAGCTCCTCTCCTTACACAGCAGCGTCCCAGGAGGCCTGTGATAGACTCCACTAACTGTACACAACTGTACAGAGAGAGAATACAATATGTTTGTGTGTGTTGTGATGCATTTGTCAAAGCGCAGTGGGGACCCTGGGATGGCAACGGCAATTTAAGGAGTATAAAAGACATATTGGCAACAATGGTTTGTGAATGATGTATTATGTAATCTGCCCCAGGAGTATATCTCTTCTACTCCATCTCCCTTACTTTTTCTTCCTTCTGTCTTTCTAGCTATGTTTTTTTTTCTATCTTTATCTTCCTCACTGTGTGTGTGTGTCTTTGGTATGGCTTTTAAAGCTCACTTCCACATGCATCAAAATAAGTGCCAATAAACAAATCACTCCACTAAACGGCATCAAGGTCACATCAATCTCAGAACAACAACGCTGACTGGTTTCACTAGAGTCTATTAGTTGAGGGGGGAAACAAGCAGGCACTGGGCCAGTTCATGTGTGTGTGTGTGTGTGCGTGGTAAGGGGTGGGGGGTGGAGGGAGACCTCTGTCAGCACTGATAGAGCCCCACCGTTCTTATTTATGGCATACTGTATTCCATGTTCAGCATTCAGCCTTCAGCCTGTAAATAGGACAATGGTACAAAGGTTTGACAGTGTGTGTGTGTGTGTGTGTGTGTGTGTGTGTGTGTGTGTGTGTGTGTGTGTGTGTGTGTGTGTGTGTGTGTGCGTGTGTGTGTGGTATATAAAACAAAGTGTGTTTATCTGGTATCCACTCTTTTCCATTTTCTTTCTGACATCTTGACAAATCTGATTTCCAGCTTAATTTTAAGACCACAGTTGATTCTTGATCTATGCACTCTTTCAAAAATTACTGATTTTTTTTATATGAAAATGAAAGTACTGAAAAAGAAGCAACAGCAACACTTTTAAATTTGACATATTCTTCTGCATATCTACACCGATCTGTGAAAATAATGCTGGTGACAGCATTTGGCAAATTAATTAAATCAAGCAACTGAATAGTAAAATAAATATGAAGCATATACTGTACAGCAAGTAGACTTGTGGAAAACAAATATCTTATGTATAGTTGTTATTTGAGTTGTGTGAAAAATATTCCCCTCCATTTAATAAAGCAAACCTTTACAATTAAAATTAGAAGCAATTATTTTTAATCATTTTTAATCAGTTTGTAAGTCTTGCAAACTTCCATCGTGCAGTTACAGTTCTAAAATTTAAACAAACATTTAAAACTAACTTAAAACAATGGGAGTACATGTGGAAATTATGGAAATTGCGACCCTAAAAAAATGTATTCAGTAATTTTATCACATTCAAATTCAAAGGGTTTCGACTGCTTATTGATGCACATTAAGCATAAAATGTCATGTATAATATTGATTTTGAGAGGCCATTAAGTGCTTTGAAATCTGAAATTACAGAGTTGCGTAAAATAAGAATTCTGTGTTTCCTTGAATGTTTTACACTTTCTTTGCCTCAACCTCATCTGCCAACTGACATCCACATTTCCTGTTTTCTTTTGGTTTGCACGATTCCTTCTTTTCCCCCCGTTCTCTCTGTCGCACACACACGACTCCAGTTTCTTTGTCTTGATAAATAGACCATGTATATTAATGTTAAGATTAAAAAATTTCCCAAGAATTATCAGTAAGCAAGGTATGTGCTGTTGGAGTGCCTTGCACCCCTCACAGGAAGCAATAAACACAAGTATTGCTGTGTAGTGTGTAAGTGGAACTATCCTAATTTCTGCTCCTTATAAGAGACCATGAGATGAGATTAAATGGATTAAAAGTGAAAACTACACTCTACTCTGAAGGTAGAATTATAACTCTTCTCCATACTAATCAACTTTTGTTGAGGGTGCTATAATGTGCAGTTTACGTCATTGTTTGGCTGAGATTGCAAACCACTTGATGCCACAAAACATCCCATACAATTTATTGCCTCTTGAAATGAAATCCAATTAAATCCTGAAAAAGTGCCTCTTTATGGGTTTTATATGGACACACACAGGCAGAATCGCACATGCACGGCTGGACTTACAAGTATATTCATGCGCACAAAAGCTCCCATGCATGCATTTGGGTACCTGAAGATGTCTTGTATTTCAGTGTGTTTATCCACCCCTGTTATAACTACCAACCACACTTTCTGACTGGATGAAATAATCAGCAAGTGCTCCAGCTTTACATTTTTTCTCCAATCCAAAAGGAGCTCCCAAATGCTGATGCCAATGATATATCCGACCCACAGCTTTGCTTTATCTAGAAATACATTAAATGGTATTAATAGCACAGCGCTTAATGGATCAGTTCCCTCTGTTTATGTAAAGAGGAATGGAAGAGAGGAGGACATAAAAGACAGAGTTGCAAACAAAAAAAAAAAGGAGGGAGGGATTAAGGGAGGGAACAAGGTATGGTAAGAAAGGGAGAGATATTTCAGAGTGTGAGAGAGGTGTGAGTGGGGAAAAAAAAAAAAAGCACCTTATTAAATGACAAGCTTTTCCTGGTTTGCACTAATTAATTGTGCAGTGGCACTGACTGCTAATTTGCTGGGAAAAATGCATCCCAAAAGCAAAAGGGGCTCCTGCTTGAACTTTGCCTCAGAAGCACCTAATTCACCGGTGACTGCAGCTGTGTCCGTCTCCTGGACTGCAACACTATTAAATTAGAGCGCCTGGGCCATCAATTTAATAAGCGCTGGAGCAGATCATTTGAATAAGGACAGTATTAGTATTCTAGCTGAGCACAACTAAGAGCAGCCGACCTTTTTCACCGCAGAGAAGATCCTTGAACACATCCAGCTGAATCAGAGAGCACAGTAATAAGCCCATCACTGCTTAACATTGTCAAATGGAAGGATGCTTTTGCTCTCCCTTCTTCAGCCAGTCGCCACTATCCCTAAAGCAGCTCCAGTTACTGCGCTTTAATAAGCCAGCTTCCTAGCGCCCTCTCAGCAATTTAAAAAGGAGATAAACAAAGGTTGAAAGGGTTGAGGCGTTGATGAAAACATACTCACATAATGAAAAGATTTATCATTATTTACAATATAGTGGGGATGGGCGAGTATTGAATATACTCAGTGTATTGTGGTTTGTTCTACATGGAAAGTAGTAAATGACATCCTGAACATCAACTTCAAACTGTCTCTCCTATGGCAGTCCCTTTCACATATACAAGAAAAATACATACATCACACTTCCCTACCCACCCAGATGACTCACTTGTGCACAGAGTGAGAAGCACAGAACTGGGATTGTTGCCAATTTAGGCATTTGCGAGTAAATATTATTAGAACTTTACTACTTTAGTTAATTAGTTAGTTCTTCTTCCTTTTTCACACAACAGTCCATAGCAGCAAATCTATCCCATTTTTAGACAAACAGCTACTTTTCCTTAAACAAAGCTGGCAGCAGAGCTGTGTCATATCATACTGATAATACTGCATTTTTAAATGATACAAAAGTATCATACCGCAATATCAGTCATATATGCATTTATGTTCTCTATCCTGCACAACAACAAAATAAAACCATAACATGCCTGAGAGAGAGCAGTGTGTTAGAATTCAATGATGATTTAGTACCTAAAAAGAGAGCCACTTCAATAGTAGTGGTTTGGCTCCAAGAGGTCAGACCTCCAACAAAAGCACAGTACTTTGCAAAATAAACAAAGTACTGTAATTTTTGCAAAATTGAGCAGGGTCCTGTACAGTTACAAGGTAAAGTTTTTTTTAGTAATTGTTAAAATTGAACTAAAGTATTAAGCAGTTATGTTATGCTTTTACTTAAAATTTCCATGGAAAACAAAATCTAGGCTACTTTTGTGCTTAAATTTGATTTATGCTGTGCCAGTCCATATTATGCCGTGTCACTATTGCACTATAAAGCTGCTGCTCCTGGTACCTTTCACACTTTGATTTAGGTAGTCTGCAATTACAGTAGCTCTTTGGGAAGGAAGGATTTTCGTTCACAGGTGCTGCCTGTGAGGTGCAATCACCAATAAAATGCTAAGCTTTTTTTTTTTTTCATAAATATTATCCAATTCAGGGTCATGGATGGATGGATGGAAATATCATTATTGCAAATTTCCTCAAAATATTGTGTTACAATTTTCAGGGCTGTATCACCCACCCCTAGTGGCCAGTATTGCCCAATAAGCCCACAAAGTCCATCTTACCACCTGCAGGCATACCTCTGTCTGCATTGCATTATTAAAGGGGTGGCAGAGGAGCAACAAATTCAGCTGACCACAAGGAAGCTGACAAAGATAAGAATAAGGACATGTGGAAAACAAATTCTACATGATATAAACATAGACAAAGTCACTGCATTGTCTTTAACCTTTCTCAGTGGTGAGTTTGTTAGCCAATGTTGTGGTTATAAAATCTGATTTTCGCAGTACAGAGATGCAGCTAGAAAAGGTGGATGGGAAGTGAAGAAGAAACAGCCTTTATTGTCCCACAGAGGGGAAATTTGGGTGTAACAGCAGCCGCAGTTATTATAAATATAAATAAAGATATAATAATTCACACTATTAAGAAAAGAATATATATAAAATCAACAAACAATATTAACCTTAATACTACTAATAATAATAACACTATATACAATGTGCATGATGTGCCGGACTATTTACAGTATATTATATATTATCCTACATTGTGTAGGCTATTGTGGTTTTTGTTGGGAGCAGTGATGGTTATAAAGTCTTACAGCTGCTGGGAGGAAGGATCTGCGGTAACGCTCCTTTGTGCATTTAGGATGCAGCAGTCTGTCACTGAAGGAGCTCTCCAGCTCAGCAACAGTTTCATGCATGGGATGGGAGACCTTGTCCATCAGTGATGTTATTTTGGTCAGAGTCCTTCTGTCTCCCACCACCTGCACTGAGTCGAGAGGACATCCTAGGACAGAGCTGGCTTTCCTGATGAGCTTGTCTATCCTCTTCCTCTCAGCTGTAGACAAGCTGCTGCTCCAACATACTGCTGCATAGAAGATGGCTGATGCCACCACAGAGTCATAGAAGGTCTTCAGGAGTGTCCCCTGCACTCCAAAAGACCTCAGCCTTCTCAGCAGGTAGAGTCTGCTCTGACCCTTCCTGTAGAGCGCATCAGTGTTATGAGTCCAGTCCAGTTTATTGTTTAGGTGAACACCCAGGTACTTATAAGAGTCCACTATCTCAATGTCCACTCCCTGGATGTTCACCGGTGTCCGTGTGGTGGGTCTGCGCCTGCGGAAATCCACCACCAGCTCCTTGGTTTTAGCGGCGTTGATCAGGAGGTGGTTCCGCTGGCACCAGTCCACAAAGTCCTGAGTCCACTGTCTGTACTCTGAGTCATCCTCACCTGTGATGAGGCCAACTATGGCAGAGTCGTCAGAGAACTTCTGCAGATGGCAGCGTGGGGAGTTGATGGAGAAGTCTGCAGTGTAGAGGGTGAAGAGGAACGGTGCCAGCACAGTTCCCTGTGGGGCCCCCGTACTGCAGACCAGCCTGTCAGAGACACAGCCCTGTGTCCTCACGTACTGTGGGCGGTCAGTGAGGTAGTCCAGTATCCACTCGGAGATGTGGTGGTCCACTCCTGACAGTTCCAGCTTGTCTCTCAGAAGTCCTGGCTGGATGGTGTTAAAAGCACTGGAGAAATCAAAGAACATGATCCTCACAGTGCTTCCAGGCTTCTCCAGGTGGGTCAGAGCTCGGTGCAGGAGGTAGATGATGGCGTCATCCACCCCGATGCCAGGCCGGTAGGCGAACTGCAGCGGGTCCAACGAAGACGACACCATGAGGCGTAGATGGTTGAGGACCAGCCTCTCGAGGGTCTTCATTAGATGCGATGTCAGGGCTACCGGCCTGTAGCTGCTAAGATCCTTTGGATGTTTGGTCTTTGGTACCGGTACCACACAGGAGGTCTTCCACAGTTGTGGTACTTTCCCCAGCTTCAAGCTCAGGTTGAACATGTATCCCATGATGCCACACAGCTGATCTGCGCAGCACCTCAGGAGCCTGGAGCTGATGCCGTCTGGACCAGCAGCCTTTCGCACCTTGATCTTACGTAGCTCCTTCCTCACATGATGAGTTGAGAGGGACAAGATGGAGGTGGGGGATGGGGGTTGTGAGATGGAGTCCTCAGAAGTGAAGGGGGTGGGTGATGGCTGAGAGCTGAGAGGTGTGAGGTCCCAAGAAGAAGAAAGGTTGGCAGTCATTAAAGATGGTGGGGCTGACAGCAGGGGGGACTGGGCTGGGGGGGACCGCTAGCTAAAATCTTATGTTAGTCAATATTTTATATCAGTTTCTTTTAACCAGTGTCGTGGTAATATGAATAAAAATTGCAATTCAAATCCATTTAACTGTGTTTAACTTGCCAAACAAATGTTGAACAATCTGAAGACATCTTCCAGAAGTCGCCTCCTCTCATACCCCCAATCTCTGCTACAATCTACAGCAGCTATATCTGAGACATGTGGCTGGCAATAAATAAGTAATCTAATCTGCATTGTTTTGACAAGGCCTGAAGCTATTGATAATGTGAACTTTATTTTACTGCCCAGACTTACTGTAACACATTATAAGGTAGTCTTTAAGCTCAGTTTTACTGTTCAGAGCATTCACCGCCAAAAAGAGCTGATATTCACCATCACTTTTACCTTAATTCATTTTCACCCAATTATAGGTAAGGAAACCTTTTATTTCTAAAGATATTTATCTATGTTATCATAACTAACATTTTTTTTTTATTTAACAGCTGGTAAAAGTCTGTGAGTCCAATTACCTGGTTTTATATATTGTTGTTGATTTTCTCCTTTTTCACGCACAATTGTTCCAGTGCAAACAACAATGAATACAAACAGGACTGTTTTAATGTTGTGGTGTGGTTGAATGTATCAAATAAGTAAGCTGAGCATTTATCAAGTGCTTTGGAGCAGATTTGGTGTTAACTGAATATTAGCTGCTATTGTGACAGTTTAGTAAACTGATTGTGGATCTAACATAACATTAAAGAATTCACACCATATATTTAAAAAAGCAGTGCTGGAAGCTTCAGTTGGCCATTTCTTTTGCAACAAAACATGAAATACATATTATAGTGTCATCCATCAAGGTCTTGCAGCATCTATATCATGAAGGAGTGCATCTAAAAGTTAAAAGGATCTAAAATTCCCACGTTCAAAGATTTTTGATGGCTTCTAATCACTTTCCTAGGAGAAATGTTCTGCTGGTATTTCAGTATTATAATAATAACAAAATCATTATACAAATACAGCACAGCACTTCCAAGAGGGAATTTTTACCACCATTTATGTCAAAATGACAAACAGCAAGAAAGTGATCAACCAGCCCGGGACCATAATCGACCGGCTGGTGAGTCTCACGCATGTCCGATTACTAGCGGTCCATTTTATGCATGAGCAACACGGGCACAATGGTGCAAACAGTCATATAGACACACAGCCACATGCTAACATGTCATTAGCGTGGAAGCACTTCACTGTGAGTGAAGACACAAAGTTCGCCAAACAAACTTAATCAGACACTTAAATCAAGGACCTTGTAAGAAACTAACAAAGGCAAAGTGGTTAAAGCTAACTGCTTACTGCAGTTTGGGGGAAACTGTAAAGAAAGCTACTTTTAGCTGCATTCGTATTCACAACGGGTCACCACCATAGGTAGCTCTACAGGTTTGGAGGAAAATTGTAAAGTTTAATAATAAATTCTTTGATTATGAAAATGATATGCTGCATTGAAGACAAGTTCACTTTTGCTTGGATATACTGTCGGTTATAGTTCTTAGAAAGAAAATCAGAACTGGCAAAAATTTCTATTAGGAGGTCAAAAAAAATCAGAATTGGGCAAGAAAATGGCTTCTCCAAAAAGATACTTATGTAAGTGTTGTAATTTGGCCTTACAATATTGCAAGCACATACTATAGTTTGCATGAGTCCATTAGTCCATGCCTGCTCTTGCATTCATACAGTATGCTCACACATGTATGGCTCAGTGTCCAGATGCAGAATTGATTTATGTGAATGTTGGGGGGTGTTGAACTGATCAGTTAACATCAAAATTCCCCATGAACTACAAAATAACAAATCAGTTCCTGACCTTAAGCCCCCAACATCTTTAGCTGCTCCTGCACACCTGGGTGACAGCCCATTAAGTACTGTTTTGACACATACTGTCTCTGTTTTTAACGCTATCAGGGTGAATTGGCAGCATAGTGAAACATTAGTGGTAGAAATGCACTGGGCTGTGAAATAGATCATCTGCAGTGACAGTTATGGTGACTGTCAGAGTGTAGAGAGATTTAACTAGCTTTTTGTCTACATAAAATAAACATTGCATGGGGGGTTAAATGCACCAACATATGACTGCTTGGTGATAAATCAAGCACTTTCTAAGTACTCACTGCAGTAATGCACGTTTTTATAAAGAATATAAAATAAAGAATACTGTATAGACTCTATAGATTTCATTTTCTGCAATTTTTTAAGCTAGTTATTTCTAAAGAAATGAAATTGTCTTATATAACACATCTTTAGTGCTACTTATTTTTTTTATTTTTATTTTTTTACAGACTGTAAGCAGCCTTGCATTTACTCTTCAAGGTAATTTTCTTTCATAGTAATTGTTTTAGAGGACACATAAGGCTTCAGAGGTGGCATGGAAAACAAGGCGGTCACATGATTGCCAAAACTTGGGCTTTATCCAGAGATATAATAAATAAACAACATGCCATCTCATTCACTCACAATCTTGCACTTAAAGACTGAGGACAAGAAAGATACATAAATAATGGGGGTGTTAGATGGTAGATATATGTTAAGTCTGGGAACCGTCCAGCTCTGTGTTTTATGGGGCTAGTTGCAATGTTGATGAATATTTGCCGGTTCCGAATCATAGCTTAATGTCAGCCCACAATTTGTTGCAATTAGTAGGATGATTTATTGGAATGGCAAAGCCGAGTGCATGGTAACAATTAACACAGCTTTCTCTAGGCTTTTTTATTAATGGCATGTTGCACCAGAGGAAGGTTTCAACCAAAGCTTAGTACATCTGCAGGCCTCTCAGTGTGTGGCACCATCTAACAGCAACCCAGTTCCACTGAAGCCAAACAGACTTCTATAGACTCTAATCCTTTTATTTTCTTTGTTTCTGTGGTGCAGTCCACTTTGCTTATTTACAGAATGCCTGTGTTCTATAACTTTTGAGATTTTTTAAAAAAATGTTATTTTATGTATTTTTCACAATTTAGAACAATTATTTTTACTACATTGCACTTTTAATTCATCAAATGAAATAAAATAAGCGGGCGTGTATTCCTGTGTGTGCACACATTTGGCTTTTTTAGTGTGTACTTTTTCAAAACTATGCAATGAGACAAAAAAAGAACCAAACAGCTGTTCTGTCTGGCAATAACAGGGTTCAAGTGGAGCGATGTGCCCCTAAACGGCTAATAAACGGCACAAAATGAGCCTGCAATTAAATTTATACACTTGATTGCACTGCTGTCATGTCCACTACAGGCTTATCGAACACCTGGGATCTATTTCCTAATAGAACCTTGGGGAGAGTGGGAAAGAGAGAAAGAGGGAGGGGGGGTTAACAAAGCAATCTTTTTTCCCCTAGTATTTTTGCCCGCTTTTACAGACATTTGTGGAGGATCCTCTTCACAGACGTCCAGGATTTGAGGTTTTTAAAGAAGAAAGACAAAACAAAAAGGCTGCGTTTCGTTGAATAATGTCAGTTTGCTGTAGCAAATGAGTTCTTGATACATCCAAATTGCTGTATTGATTTGAATTCATTAGTGAGCAGTTTTATGACACACTATAATGAAAGGTCTGTGTTTATGAATTAAAAAAAAAAAAGGAAGAACTGTAAAAATCAACTGCATTTGCAATCCTAAATGATATCGCTTTCTGAATTTCAGTATTTTGGATTTTAGTATTTTGAACTGATGTGCAAGGGGGGGAAAAAAAGCACTGAGTTGCAGAAACAAATGTATGTTATTTGTGGCCCATCTCACCAAGTGGCATGCATCAATATATGATAATAAATAATGTTACTAATCTAATGAAATGACAGATTCTCTCCTAACTGACTCCATAAGCGCTGACACTGCACTGCAATACCTCTCAGCCCAGCTTCAACACTTCATTTCATCATGAAAAAAGGTGTCAGCACAGCAAATTAGAATCGTTAATAAACCTTTATTTGATGGTGTTTGATAAAACTGTGACGTTACTGTGAAATCGCTCATCTTTTTCTCATGTCTAGTTACACGCAGCATTCTCACTTTCATTTGTATCTCACTTTGAATAATAAGACCAAGCATCTTATGTCTTTTCCTTCTCCGATATGTCTTCTGATATGTATGCTTTTTTTTTTAATTTTACTTACAAAAACTGTAAAAACTAGTTTTAGCTTTAACATTACCTGTAAAACTCTAAAAAAAAAAAAAAAGCTAATAAACACGATTTTGCTTGTTCTCTTGCTCAATATCAGTAAAAAAGAAATATCGAGAGTTCTACTTGTCAGCAGCAATGTTTGTACTGTATTGCGGTTAAAACACAGAAGCCATACGCGCAGTCTGTGTTCTGTTTCCTCAACAAAGAGCAAGAGTTCCTTCTCCCTAAATTTTCTTCAATTTACTAATTACGCTGGGCAATTTCAATGAGCTGGGGAGAGAAGTTTGGGCAGCCTAGGCCTACAATCTGTCTCTGACCACTGCTAAATCGCAAAGTATGTGGCAACAGGCCAACAATAATTTTGCTAACCCTTTTTTAATTGTGGGAGGGTCATTCACAATGCCCCACAGAGAGCATTAGGCACTGAACTGCAACTGACAAGGGCAGGTTTCCCACCAGCAAGCGGCACCTTGCAGGCAAGCTAAGAAGTCACAAAATGAGGGAGAAAAATGCAGAAATTAGTATATTAAAGTTAAAGCCATGTTTTCCTGCCTGTTTTACTACAGTCTTGGACTGGCTAGATTTTTTTTTAAATCAAATTTGTATTTTGTAATTTATCTTGTACTAAATATAAAATATAAAATTTTAACTTTTAAATGTATTGGGAACTCACATTTTGGCTTTTGGTGTGGTTCTCCTCCAATAGTCAGCTCCTTATTTGATTATGAATTCTAATTTTGTGACCATGTCAAGCAATTATTTGGCAATTTATGCCTCATTCTCTGTTTACCTGGTTCACTGAATGGCTAATAGTTCCTTAACTTTAGAGCCTTTAAGAAGTAGCCATTAAACAGTCAGTTCATTATGCTTCAAAGTTGACAAAGCCAATTTTCCAGGAATGCCAATATTTTTGTAGAGGATTCATCACCAAGAATGTGCAAATGAAGATATATTCATCTCTCTGCTTTCTTACTCCTGCTTAAATTACCCCTTTTTGACAGCTGACTAACAATCATCATTATAGCTTAAGCAGTCACCTGCGAGAATGGCCATAAATCTTGTTAAAAGAACCCAAACTGTCTTTCACACTTTTTTCTATACAAGAAGCAACCTGTCTGTAAGCACTCACCATCTGTACATAGTTAAAGCTGTATGCACACAGATGGCAGCTAAACACTCTCAAAGTTGCTCCGTCCGCACGTCTAACCTTACAAAGCAAACTAATTAACAGTAAAATGCAGAGAAACGGAAGGAGCAGTTTGAAAGAGTTGCAATGGCTCTAATGAGGAGCGCGCGAGAGGAAAGTAATCTATATAGCAATGCTAAAAGCGATGGGGGGACTTTTACTGAGGCTTTAGCTTTACTGCCCTCTTTAAGATCCATATTAAATAAGGGCTGCTCATCGCCAAGCCTCTAACCCAGCACACAAGCCTTTAACAGCATGGCATGGCCATCTGAAAGGAGGGAACTGAATGGCAGAGCTGGAAAGGGAAGGAGAAAACCTTGAATGCCAAATGGAGCCTTTTTCACAACCACTACAGCCCTGAACTTTTCTACACATTACCCGAAGGAGCTACATGGCAAAACGTAAATGTCCAAATCAGTCGTCTTCAAAGTTAAATGTGTTTTACCCCCGATAGCTTCTTACAGCCTCTGTAATGTCCGATTGAGGCAACATGAGAACAGAGTGGGTAATCGACTGGAGAATTCAAGGTGAATGCACAGGTGTCATGTGCCCTGTTTTTTTGCATGCTCTAGAGGCGCCACCCCTCGCCTAAGGCAAAATGGAGTAGTTTGAGTTGTGAGACCACATCTGTGCAAAAGTTGTGTCATATAAATGAGAAAAGATTCTCACATGAAAAACTGTCAGAAGAAAGCCTGATACATATCTAAATGAAATATGCACATTATTTTGGTACAGAGTTTAAAAGTCTTACCAGTGCTACCTCTGAAGAACTGTGTACCAGCTTCCTCCAGCTTAGTTACACATTACTTTTAAATGTATTCAATTTATTCCCTTGGACAATGACAAGAAACGAGTGAAGTACTTGCATATTGTCCTGGTTGTTGTCTGTTTCACACAACTGTGTACCCACACTTTCTGAGGGCTACCGAACTGATGAAATTTATTTTGTTGAAAAGGAGGACAACTCCTTGGAAAGTTAATTAGTAAGAAACAAGCAGAGGAAAAAGCAGGAAACGAGAAATGACCCAGCTGCCAAAAGTAATAACGTTTTCATTATTTATTTCATTATTCATTTATGGATGTGTTCAGACAGAATTAATAATAGAAATCCCTGAGAGAAAATGTTTGCGCTGGAACCCTATTACGAGCAGGCCAAGGCCAGTGGCACAGTTAGTTAACATGCACAAATGTACTGCCCCTGACAAATAACATATCAAGTGGAGCCCTGGATTATTTTGTGTTTCCAAACCTCTCTCTTTCAATTCTCTACCTTTCATTTAATTGTTCCAGTCAAGGTTAAGGTTGTATTCAAACAGTTACTCCCTGCTACCTTCATGGAAAAATAATAGAATTTAAGAAAAACTAAAGCAATAAAGCAATCATCCGCTGCCAAATGCTGTGAGAACTGTATCGCAATAATCACCGTGGCATCCACTTAAATGTCTGTTGCTCTGTTTTCATACATAAGTAAGATGTCCATTTCTCCCTGAGAAAACCAGTAATGAAGCACAGAATCAATTAGAAGTCCCTTTGGAGAGTCGAATTTGTGCTGTTCCATTACACATTTCTGTTTTTTAGTCCAAATATTACATTGCATGATATTCCCTGATCTGGCCTGTGTTTGCTTTTCTCACTGTTTACTGCAACACTTCCAGGCCAACTCACATTTGATTTCCTCCGCCGAGAATCCAAGCACGCTCCCAATACACACAAAGGAGAAAATGAGCCCGGAAAGGAGTAGTGGCAAATCATTCAAGGCTGTCCAAAGATCTCTATTACAAAAGCAGATTTTATTTTCACTTCCAACACAGACATCTCTGTTAAAAAGCGTGTCAAAGGCAACTGGGATGGCTGGTTTTTCTCTTGGCATATTATGTTTTTACTTATCAAATGTGTTTCCCTTACCATCGTCCCAGCCACAACCCACCCAACCAATTCCTGGCTTTACTATATTAAGTAAAATTGAGAACGCATGGTGAGGGACCGAGTGCCTCGGTGGGTCAGCATGTATGTATCTTCAGAGGATGAGGCGGTAATGTGTTGGTGTGGGTGTGTGTTGGAGGGGAGCACAAGTGAAATTAAAAAACAAATAAATAAGAAAAAAAAAAAACCTTGACCGTGTGTCAGCTGAGCATTTTTACATTAACCATACACGAGGCATTTCTTTCTTGCGCTACTATTCTGTGCTCAAAGCACAAGGGCCACAGCCATGTGTGAATAATCACACAGAGGGCCTCAGAGGTGCCCTAACCGCCTTACAAAAGAAGGCTAGGTGCAAGGGCAGATGGGGGAGGCATAGGTTGTAGGATTTGAGAGATGGAGGAGGGGTTGTAAACGTTAACACGTTGAGGATTTGGATATCTTCACAAGCCTGTCTCATTAGCTGCTAATTGGCAAGACTTTTCCCTATCTATTGTCTTTTGTTCTGCATTAACATTTCTTTTTTTTTTTTTTTTTTTGAGCAATGCAGAGAAGCAAGTAAAAGAAAGCCTAAGGCAGCAAGACAGTCAGCTATACATTTCAAGTGCTCCCTGCTTCACTGAGAGAGATTTAAGCCCATATTACAGCAATATAAACAGTTCTGTCCTATGATTAACCTTAAAAGCAACTGAGTGCAAAACTAAATGCTAAACCTTTTCAACTAAATTAGCACAGGAAATCACGGGGGGAGGACAGTTAGAAAGAGAGAAAGAACAGTAAAGTGACACAGAGGATGAGAAGCAAGGACAGGGTTATTTTTTCCCTTTCCTCCATTTTCTGCTCATCCACCTTTGCCAACTGGGAAATCATAGAAAAACATCAAAACAGCTAAATGGCAAATTATTATCAAAGCTCTCCTCAGTGCTCGGTCCAAGGCAGACATATTGGAGTTGTCATGCAGGGGATGGCCAATACTTTCCTAGAATTACTCTCAGTATTGCACTCTTTGACAAACATTAAACAAGACAATAAAATACATAGGTAAAGGTGCATTTGCCTACAGGCACAGATGGGAAGACAGAAAGATGGGAAGAAAGAGGAAATGAGAAAATAGGTCTCCAAATTAACAACACAGATCCCGGACAGTCCAAGTGAATTATACATTTCCAGAAGAAAGCTATGCTTAAGGCACAAAAGAAGGGTCAGGTTTTTTTTTTTTTTTTTTTTTGAAGTTTTTATTTTCCAGCCACTGTGACTCTCTTTGTCATTTGTCCCAGTCTGTCTAGCTCTCTCGCTCTCAATTTTTGGTTCCCTTTGATTTTACAGAAATACTGTAAAGGTGCCCTGAATGCTAATAATTATTGGATTTCAGGGCAAATAATTTAATGGAAACTATGTCTGTTGTACTCAGTTTTAATGGATGTCATCAAGATTTGATTTTTTTTCTTATTTTTTGTGATGGCTCTATGAACAGAGGCTTTATCAATACTTGGTTTTACAGAGAAATGGTATATTACGCACTCCAAAATTTCAGACTGTGTTCTTTATCACTGTCATGTACATGATGTCATTAAATTATGCTTTTTTTTTTTGTAAGTTATTCAATGTTGAGAAATGAGACCATCTGAGGAATATAAAATTGTTACAGTGTTCATAACCACATTGCAGGAGGAAATATTTAGGGGAAAAAACAGTGCAAATGTAATGATGGTTACAATTATGGTGAGAGCGAGAGCTCTGTTTTATGTTGAGAGATGTCAGAGAGGAATAGAGGGTAAGGAAGCTGGGTCACAGCTCTCATATGTTTTTTAACACCTGACACCAAGGCCTTACCAAGGTTCATAACTCATATGGAAGAAACTTGAAGAGAACACTAACAACAGAAACAAAGAAAAAGAAGAATCTAATCACCTAGCTCAGTCTTGCATCTGTCTATCCCAGGATAGCACACGGACTTTCTGCCAAACTTCTGACACAACTATCTAAAAGGTTAAAAAAAAATGTTCCTTAGCATTTGCTTAATACACCTTCAAAATAACCATTTCTGACTTAAGTTATCCGGCTTCTAACAATCCAGTGCAGTCACAAGCGCAAGGCCTCCAGCAGAATATTATAGGTCAGAGTCGGCCAGCACATCAGTCCTTGGCTTCATCCAACGTGCTGCAGATCAAGGGCCTTGAACTAAAACAGTACTGACAGTGACCTCACTGAGACCCAGCAACTGCAACAGCCCTAACAAGGTATTAGCAGGCACCCCTGTATACCCTCCAACTCGCAGCCTGGGTCCAAAGAAATACAGCTGTGCAGAGTGTTCTCCAGGGTGGAGGGCAAACCTGAAAGCAAACTGGTGCCCCTGGCTAAGCTCAGGGGTGGAACTAGAAGGTCAGGAATTCAAAGCAATGTAGGGGCAAAGTTTACAATGTTTTTTTAATGGCAATTCCTTTCTCTAACATAGCATTTAAGCAAGAAACAAGACATCAATTTTAAAAGATAGTAGTGCATGTTTTCCACATGTTTATGTATTGAATACAAATAAGGAGCGCATGTTCAAAATTAAACACTGAGAATTAATACAATAAGTACCCACTGTTGTTAATAAAAACTGTGCAAATATATCTAACCATAAACTTGTTAAATAACCAATCATTTTAAACTTCTTGTTTTTGTCATTTTACCAATATTCTACTTAAAAAAAACTGCAGTCATTGCAGTGAAATGGCTTTTTTTTAATGTATTAACTTGCATTAGATAGCTAACATTTGAGTGTACTATTTTTTAATTGGTCAGTTCCTATTCAAAAAGAATTCAACTTACAATTATTTTTAAAAAATCAGAGGTGAGATGCTTTTAAAAAGTAAATAAATAAAATAAGCATTCAAAGAAAACACAGCATTTGGCCAATTAACTGTACAATAATACACAACAAAGGAGTATGTGGTATGTGAGGAAATTTTTTATAAACTGTCACTATGACAAATGTACTGTAGTTTTGTCCCCTGCAGCTGTGTTGACCCCAGACTGTAGTCTTAAATTCTATGTCAAATACAGGTAGTGTCACAAAGCAACTAAAGCAGCCCCATATCAGATTTTAATAGAAAAAGGAGTAATTTTATATAAATCCCATATGAGGAACTGAACTGACATCCTGCCGCCACATGTAAATCCCTGGATACTTGAACTCAGCAACAAAACTTTCAGTGTTTCTGTGTCTGGGTAGACAGAGACGATGCTCTTATACAAAGCAAAGTTTTACACTTTTACGTATCTCTTATTGGTCCCAAGGTCTGCAAAAGTGCACTGTACAGCTTTTTCTCTCCTCTCAGAAAGAATGAGCAAAACACAATGTGCATGATTTTTAAGATTGTACACCTTATTCTTCTTTGAAATATTACACCTACATATTAACATATTTTGGTAAAACTGCTGAGTGGGTCTTTAACATTGCTCAGTACTATACACAGATTTTTATTGTGTAAAAAGAAATATATATATATATATATATATATATATATATATATATATATATATATATATATATATATATATATATATATATATATATATATATATATATATATATATATATATATATATATATAAATAAATGAAATGGCCTAAGTAACAGTAGCCATCTTTGTTTCACCTGAGTAACCTAAATGAACTTCAATAATATCAGAGATCATCAAGTTGTCACACCAGCAATCTCATTGTACATCCTGTATAATAACAATAAAGGCAGTCTATTTTATTCAGCTGATGTTGGCTGAATAAAAGTTGGCTTTACAAACAAACTGCATCCTGTACAAATAAATGATGTCCTGTTTGCACAGGCACAAGTGCAAACAGGACACAATCTAGCTTTCGCTTTGGAAAATATACTTTGCAAATATAGTAAACTATGTCAGGTAAGCCAGGGTGTCATGTCTTTAAGTTAGAGAAACAGAGAAAGTATTACTTAGAATAAAAATGTTTGATGTACTTGGCACTTGGCACTTGGTTACCGGCTGGTTTCGGAAGGTTTACCTTTCCATTGCTACTCCTCCAATCACTCTTCTTTTGGCAGCAGTCTGTCTCTAAGTCAAGTTAAGGGACGTGTGCTGCTTGGATTTGCAGTGTTCTGGCATAACAGCTGCAGAGCTGCAGGAAGTAGTGTTGTCCATTGTGACATAGATGGCGTTATGTCGACTATTAGAGTAAAAATTTGTGGCCCAGGACACATTAACTTATTGCATAAGGATCTATAATAACTGTCACTGTGAATAAGCAAAATGTACTGAGTTTTAAAGCTAGATGAAATCATTTTCACAATGTGTAAACTGGTCGTATTTTATGGTTTTATCGCTCTATTTTATATTTATCATAATTTGCTTATTATCATTTATGGCATAACACATTATGTGCAGAATTTCGAATATTGAAACGCACATAAACTATGACTATATACACTTCCTGCTCTAATAGGTATGAGTTTAGTTTGCCCTCTAAGAATGTGGTATAGCTGTGTGTTTTTGTGTGTGTGTATGCATGTGAAAGCACGTATGGTGGTTGTCTCTGTGTGACTGTGGGCGTCTAGAGGAGAGAGAAGCCTCATCTGTTACCAGCCCAGCCTGGCCAGCCCGCTGCATGAAGTAGAACGACAGGGTGTCACCGCCGACGACAGTGATGGATGCCCTAAATTCTGTAGGCAACTTGGGCAATTGGACGCATTAACAACAGGCACCTGCTTTCCCCCGTACAAATCTATTAAAAGATAACAGCAATGGCGGCTTCCACACTATTAGTAAATTATAGCTCTGTCTGAGTGTGAGGTAAGTAAGCCTCCTTTTCCTCACCTACCCCCACCTACCTTCTCCTGCTACAGTTTCTAATTGGCAGTCTCACAGTGCCACCTAGTGGCAACAATTTATATTGTGAAGCAGTATTTGAAACGGGACAAAAAAAAGTCAACAAAGTAGCCTAAGTTTGCCTAAAAATTGATTATTTCACTCTCATGAGGACAAGATGACTGCACTTCAGTGCATTTTAAATAACTATTTACTGTCTATAATTTGAAATGGATGAAATTAAAGATGTTTTCACATTGCACAAATTTTCATCATTCCAAACTCTTTCATCAAAACCTTTTCATTTTCATACTTGCATAATACACATACTGTACAAGTTTACCATTGCAGCAAGCCCCGAAGGTCAGTCTTGTTTATAGCTAATCACTGAATGCCATAATGACTGCAGTGCAACCTTAAATCAGTGAACAGTTCATCTTTGTGTAGTAGAGAGTGTGCATGTATGAGCACATGTGTGCGTGCGTGCGTGTGTGTGTGTGTGGGATAGGTTACACAAGCAAAGTTGTTTTCCAAATTTCTGTACACCTTATGGATTTCCCTTGCAAACTAATTTTCCACAAACAAGCCTTTCTCAGAGCTCACTGGGGCTAAATGGCCATTGATTTGGGACAATCTGGCCAATATAAAACCATTACGACCTACTCAAGCCCTCCTCTATTAAAACATTAACATGACACCACTATGACATATCTCGGGCTATAGCTCAGGTATGCCGCATAAACGCGTGTCACATAAATTTGCTTTGGATAAATATTCCTGTGTCTGCGAGGGGGGTATATGTTTGTGAGTTGGCCAAGAATAAAGGGAGGACATGACCAATAAATACTTTTACAGCAAGCAATTTGTCAGGATGTGTAAATGTCTCCAATTCCCAACAGCACTGAAGTAAAATTTACAGTCACTCTGGAAGTGACAATGCACAAAAAAGGACCACTTTTTACTCTCTCTCATCTCCCTCAGACCACTAAAACCTTCCCATAAATCTCCTCCGGTCCCTCCAGATGTCTGCTGTTGTCAGATATCATGCCTTGACAATGCCTTCCACCATCATTGTCTTGACAGAAATATGATATGTGAAACTGCAATGTCGCATCACTTAACATGATTTAGCCTAAGCTAGCCTGCACCATTTTAATCAATCAAAAATGTCACCTTTTTCCCTGTAATGACGGCAGAGGCAAAGGATCCCTGTGTTGGGGTGATCTATAAGACTTATCTAGGCCACTGATTTATGACCACTGCCAGCTAATGTACTAAAGGAGCCTACTCTCTTCCTGTCATCAGGGTTTCTATCAAATTGGCAAATAAGTAGGCCAGTATTACCTCATGGGCAAGGAAGAAAAGACACTTCATGTAGTATGTAAACCGGGGTTGTATGTATCCCGGTTATGCATTCCTTACTGCAAGGCACTTTAATCAAACATGTCCATCACATGCCAGACTCTGTGTGATTGCTGCTACAATTTCAATGAGTTTGTTTGCTTATGCATGCTTTGACTAAACTGTTGACTATGACTCGCTACACTCATTATTATGTAAGTGTTCCAGACTCTCAGTGGCTTTAAGAAACAGCAAACTGACTGTTGCACCTTTCAAACTTCCAAATGCACGCCAGAGTAAAATTAAAAAATAATTAAAAAAAAAAAAGAAAATCACAAATTCAAAGATGCACTACAGACTTAAACATGGTAAACACCAAAAAAAAAAAATGGTAATGCAGGTAACTGCAATACCTTTCTATTCCTGTGTAAATGATATGCTGCATTGTGTCCTTCAGGTGCAGTGCACCTTTTAGTTTGCTCTGCCAGTTGCATTATTAAATAACATGATGACAAAATCAATTTTGGCATTTGTGTATTAATTTAGAATAATATGAGATAAGAATAATTATTTTTGTTTTACCCAACACAAACAAACAATATACCCACAAACAAAGATGAGGGAAGTAGAAGAAATATAATCCAGCTGGTGTTACTTGAGATTAAATGGTGCAAGTATAACCATGAAACAAAGAACCAAATAATATTGTAAATTTATTCTTCGAGCATACTGGCAAAATAAATAAATAAAAAATAAGGTAAAAAATATATATACTTAATAAAAAATTTTATTTTTATTATTTATTGTTTTTTCCCCATTGTTGTACTTGCACCGCTCAATATCTAGCAAGACTTCCTGGATTTTATTTATTATACAAGTGAATCGGGAACTCCACCTGTAACCACAACAGAGTGACTGGATCCACATGCCAGCAGCTTTACACTGCCCACCCCAGATGTTGCAAACTCTTTCAGAAGTGCCACCTCTGGAGGAATGACCTCTGGCCTGCCATGTCCAGTTTGTCCAAGCTCCCCACTTCCCCAGCAAAGCAGATCCATTTCCACCTCACAGTGAACGTCCTGGGAAACAGACCAAGCAAACTTAAATAAGTCTGCTTCATACTCTTTCCTTTTGTAACTTTATTAGAGTTCCTGACAGATTCTGATTATTATTTTTTTTTATTTTCTTTTTTTGCCACTGGGAGGTGCAGGTTAATAAGAAAAGGAGGTGCACACACAAAGAGGTGCACACACAAGTAAACCATTTAAAATATTGTTCTAAGTTTCTCATCTGCAAATCTTTTATTTGCCATGTAGGCCTTCTGCAGATGACAACGGCAGCCTTTGCTCTGCTCTGCAGCCTTGGTGAGTTCAGCATGGTGGCACATAAACCAGTTCTCCATTTGCTCCAGGTTCTTGTTAGACTGGTCCGCCACCAACAGCAGATTTTCTGAGCAAAACAAGGTCTACAAGCACCAGCTGCAGTCCAAGACGGTGGAGTTAGAGTACAGCCCACCTCCTACTCTCCCACAAACAAGATTGTCTGTGGGGAAGGAGAATGAATGATCTCTAGGATTGCCACAATAGCAACCTGGCTGATGAGTCAACTGGTAGGGAAACAGTCAGGGCGCACAATGGCCAGATAGTTTAATTTTAAAATAAGCGCGAGAGAATTTCCCTACTGATTGAAGGAATTTTCTCCAACAAAAAAAGCACAAATAAAAATTTTAAAATGCTAAAATGAGTCATCAAATATACTAAGACTTATCCATGATATCAGATTTATCTAACCTCAGAACTTTAGTTAGAACCACAGTAGGGTTTCTGACCTTAACAAGTCTGTTTATAGCAGCAATTTATCAGCACTTACAGGATTCTAACCAGCGGTTGATCGTCCAGCACTGCGCCTTGCTGAGGTGCCACTGGGCCGGGCTGAGAATTTCAGCAGTTAGCTACCAGAACAGATTGCTATCGTAACAGTTAGCTCGGCCATTTGCATTAGACAGTGGTTGTTCGGTACATTCATTCCTAGCCTCCCCACACACACAGAAACACTTTCTTTTACACTTGAAAAATAATTGAAAAAATTAAATATAATTTTATATATGATCTATCACTAATAGCATGCAAAAAAAGTGGAAATATTTTACCAGCTCTTTATAAGTGCTGGTCTTCTAGTCAGCACTGAGCTTGTATAAAATCAATCAGAAGTTCTCTGCATTATTTGTAATGAACTGTGGATCACCAATATGCTCCTAAACATGTTTATTTACAGTCTGCCCTCTGTGCTAATTAGAATGTGACCCTGCACGCACATGAAAACACAAATGGAAAGTGGGTGCATGTGTACGCATACACATACATACAAACTCCCCACAGCAATATTAACAGCACAATTCCATCCGACTGATATTGGAATTTTCCGAAAGAGCAAACCAATAGATAACCTATTACAAAACTATAAGAGATCAATAGCTAATTTCTTTGCATTGATTACCACTTGGACATTTAACATGCACCCTGTGGCCACAATGTGTGTTCCACAAGCTTAGATCCCCATTGGCTCTCATGAGTATTAAAATTATCGATTCAGACAGAGGACTAAAAATGTCAAGCTGTTCATTAATCTTAATAAAGACTGGACTTGACCAAGGCACCCTTTCTCCCAATGCAGGGATACAACCTATCCAACTAGGAGGACATGGCAAAGATTAATGAGCTTCCACTGAGGGATGTGATTTAAGTCTTTGCCATTAATATATCAATTCCAAAAGAACAAGTCTTTTATACCAGTGATTATTTTTTACCCAGGGTGCACCTCAAGACAACATTTTAAAATTCATATCAACTGCTTAACACTTCTTTCTTGCAAGATTTCAAAGAAACTTCACAAAACAAGCAGTAATGAGGTCTTTTTGTGCTATAAAGCAGCATCTGCCGTTATGCTACAGACGGTCCTCTGCTGTCCATAATACACCACTTTTATCAGGCGCTGCCTGACAACCAGTCTCATCTCTCTCTAACGTAGATGAGTGTCAAAGCATTCGGGGCTGTCCTCAGCTTAATGAGGGCCCTAAGCAGGATATGATTTGCTCAATTTTCTCACTTTTAATTACTTTAATATTTCTGCCACACTTACTCATATGTTTCTTGTCTTGATTTGCTACATTCACATCCACTAATCAAGAGAGGTACCACATTATTCTGACGTGAAGGCACTTTGTAGCTGGCCCTTTCACATACATAATGCTCACATTAATGTATGCCATCACTAGAAGAGTGAAAGTTGCATTTTGATGAGGATTGTATTATAAATATTTCAAGACTTTACAATTATGATCCATACACACAAATCTAGTCACAATGAAACTTGGAGATTCAGATTCTGCCCCATGCAGGGGCTGCCCTTTTGTCTCTTTCATCAGGCCTATCCTTGTTCTCAGAAAGAGCACTCCTGGACATGAAGCCACTAAGATATTAAAGGTTTTCTGTCTCAAGTTTTACTTTTTCATAAAAATAACATATTCACTCAGGATCACAGTTTTAGTCTCTTCTACTCACAGTACATTTAAATTATGGAGTGCTGTTAAATATATTCTGTTCTAAGGTTATTTTTGTTTATTAACTCCAAATTAAGGCAAAGAGTTGGATTATATCTTGTTGCAATCAAAATCTGGTATATTATGATACAGTAAAAGCAGAAATGTCAGTAATAACACCTAGTTTTGGTTAGTAACTAAATATCCTGCAACACCAAAGACAAAAAGAGAGAAAAAAAAACAGGTTTAGCAGCACTCAGCTATAAGGAACTAACCTGTGCCAGTTTTAAAGCAGAGCTTTTCATTTTTTGATCTTCTGTTACCACTCTTCCTTTTCAGCTGTTATTCTTCTTTTGTTGGTCTCTGGCATTTCTCACATTGTTGCGATTGTCTGGTTACCCTGACTTCATTTCCCCCCTCCTTCCCTCACTGCAGTGACAACATTGCCAGGGCAACAGGCTCCATGGCACTTTCTGTTGATGCCGTATCACCTGACTGAGATTAATCGGAGCAAGCCACTTGAGGTAATAATTTCAATACAACTAAATGGCTTTTATAAACTTAATAACCACAGACATCAATCAGAAGATGGAGTTGAAGAAGACTGAGGACTTCTACAAAGATATTCCAGTGTGCATGTAACATTTCTAATATGAAACAGTAACTGTATGAATGACTAACTTTAAATGTCAGTATACAAAAACTATCAATATAATCAAATCATTGCTTATTTAATAAGTAGTTAATAATATGTAAATAATTATAGAGTATGTAAAAGTAGTTTGTTCAAGCTTTCCTAAATGTAATTTTTTCGGCCCTGGAGATTCTCCAATCACCACTGCAAAAAAATCAGGTGTGGGAGGAGTTTGGTGAGACCAAGGAAAAAGACTTTCGGATGGCATTGAAGCAATTCTGGCAAACCATCAGGCACCTCAGGAGGGGAAAGCAGTGCTCTACTCACACAGTCTATAGTGCAGGTGGGGTGCCACTGACTTCAACTGAGGACCTCCTTAATCCCATTGACACGCCTTCTGTAGTGGAAGCAGAGTCTGGGGATGACTCGCCCATCACTAGGGGTGAGGTCACTGAGGTGGTTAAACAGCTCCTTGGTGGCAGGGCCCCAGGGGTGGACGAGATTCATGGTTTTCATCCTGGTCATGGAACGGCGGACCAGCTATTCATCCGCTCGAGGATATTCGAGTGTGTGTGGGTGTTTGCCCATCCAGTCTACATGTGTTTTGTGGAGTTGAAGAAGGCATTCCACAGCATCCTGTGGGGGTACTGCAGGAGTGTGGGGTGTCTGGCCCAGTGTTGCAGGCCATTCAGGCCCTGTACAACCGCAGTGAGAGCTTGGTCCGTGTTTCTGGCAGTAAGTCGGACTGGTTTCTGTGGGTGTTGGACTTCGTCAGGGCTGATTCTGTTCATAATTTTTATGGACAGGATTTCAAGGCATAGCCAAGTGGTGGAAAACTTCCGCCTTGGTGGCCTCAGAATCTCATCTCTGCTTTTTGCAGATGATGCGGTCCTGTTGGCTTCATCGGGAGGTGGCCTCCAGTTCGCAGCCAAGTGTGAAGCAGCTGGGATGAGAATCAAACACCTCTAAGTCTGAGGCTGGCCTCTTCCTTAAAGACAGGGTGAGGAGTGCAGCCACTTGGGAGGGGCTCGAAGTAGAGATGCTGCTGCTCCACATTGAAAGGAGCCACTGCCCAAGGGAGCTCATATAAAATCCAAGATTAGCTTACAATATATCATCTGATTTCAAAACATAATATAAGACAGTTGAAAAAACTGGCTTTTATTCATTTTAGAAATGTGCAATCACATAGTTTCAACTTCGGTTTTTACAACAATTTCAGTGGTGCCTGCAGTACCTGTAGCTGAGTACAGATCACAGCTGAACAGACTGCAGTGTGAAATCATGTCCTCACACCATGCAGAGTTGGAAACTAAGTTGTGAAATACATTGCTGGAAAAGTATGAAAGGTTTTCCCTTTTGTAACTCTCAGGTACTGTATGCATACATAAATTATATTGGAAGATATTATCATGTTCCCTGGGTACTGAGGAATCTTTTGTTTGAGCTTTTATTTGGGATTAATGGTTGTTTCCAAAGCAAGAGTTTTGTATTTGTTGTATTTTGAGACTCCTATTTGGATTTCCTTTATATTCTGGTGTATTATGATGTTTAGTCTTTTTGACTTTAGTTTCTGCATTGATTTCACTGTTATCCCGCCTATTCTTTAAGCACCCTCAATGCTTCCCTTTCTGTCTTCTTTCAGTTTTTGTTCTTTACCCTCCTGTATTCATTTTCCTCCGTCATCTTTAATGTGAGTCTCTTCGTTTCGATTTATAGCATCTGTGTTTTGGTTACTTCCCGTTTTACTTTGAAAGTTAGTATTCTTTTGTGTCCTGTTAGTTTTACTTTCTGTCTCTGTGCTCTGTGCGGATGGTTGTCACCAGAGTTAATTTCTTTTGCCTGTGTTTTGTTCCTTCCTGTTTGAGTAATTAGTTTTCAGTATATATAGACCTATCTTCCGTTTATCTTTTGTCAGAAAGTTTGTGTATGTTTCCTGTGTGCAGTCTTGTATTATTACTCATTTTTGGATTTGTGTACTGTTTACCTCCTGTGTTCTACGTTAATATCTGAATTTCTTTACTCCTGACACATCTGCATCAAACCCAGACACAAGAGGTTCTTCTTAAAATGTGAAACCAAGCAACACCAAAGACCTTTTGTGAATATTTTGGGTAATGTGTAGTAAAAGAAACTAAGGTCAAGAAGGCAAACCAGAAGAAGAGGATACACTTTTTAACATTAGCAGGCCTGATGCAACAGCATGTGAAACGCACACCACCCCAGCCTAGGAAAAGAGATACGGCTGGACAAGCCTTGAAAATGTTGATTTGGATAAAATACTCCAGTGTGTCGGATTAGTCTCACCATTACAGTGAGACACTGACAGAACCATTACAGAGCCACGGAAGACACCGGTATTGGTGTTGACACTAAAATTTTTTCATCCATATCACCGGCATTCCAGGTCTGGACACACATCCCGGGAAGTTGGGTGAAGAAGATGTGAGCAAACACAAAAAGTGCCTAGTCATCCATGTGTGGATGACCAGGCCTAGCAGATACAATGCTATTAAATGAACAGGGGACATAACCCATAACATGACTGTGTGAATGAAAACTAGCAGCAAATGGCTAACAGCCAGCTTACCTAGCATGAGCTCCAGGCTTATACTTACGGTAATATTGACCGTTACATAATTAGTTACTGTGAATGCGTTCAACAAAATCATAAATTAAACAAACAGCTGTGCTACAATCACTCAGTAGTGGTTTGGACGCTACTGAGAGATGAGTTAGAGCAAGAGCACCCATAGATTTTTCAGCAGATGCTTATTTGAAGAAAAAAAAAAAGCTGCAAAAGGGGTAGGGAAGACACTAAACATATGCTGAAGATAATGAATGTGCTGTAATTTCAGTTATATTTAAATACAAAATCATAACTGAGACCGAAAGATACCTCCACTAAGATGTTTTCACATGTGCACTTCAGATAATTTGGGGAGAATCAGGTCAGAATATTCTTCACAGTTGTCCTGGAACACATGTGGCACACAGCAGGGAACAGTCTGCTGCTGACACATTGGCACATTACTGGAAATGCTAATTATACCCGTGTTTTTTAGGTGAGGGAGCTTCCTGCACAGAGTGTGCACACACTACGCTTACTAGCAGTTACTAACAGCGCGAGAACATCAGCTTTATTCTCACATCAGCACAATCGATATCACACAGACTTTGTTTTAGGGAGCTTGCAGGTTAAAGACCAGACTTTGGCATTCTGTTCTGCTCTGTCAGGTAAGTGACATAAAATGAATCCTGTGCCGCATTCATTTTTGCAATGATTCTCCTGTTTTGTCTATAAACTATAACGCTTTACTTTACAGGAGTGGCTTTTGCCCTTTCCTAAAATTTCTGAACTCCAGCCTGTGGCAAGTTTCGTTATTTATTTATTTTAGTTTAGCTTTTTTAATTTTTTTTTTTTTTTGTGTGTGTGTGTCTGTTTTGCTTCCTTGCTTGTCTGTTTCAGTTGAAGTGCGTTATAAATATAGTATGAGTTAGCTTCACGTTTGCCAGTTATGTGAGAATGTACTATCAGAGGATAAGCTAGCTTGTCTCCATCCTGACTAAGTGAAGGGTTCACATGAGCAGTATTAAATTATTTATTTTGTGTCAAACTGTAGGTCACAGTGTACTTCTACTGCTACATTCAGTGTTTACTGTTCTCCTCCTCACAAGATAAACGGTAATAAGTTAACAACTTTGTTGCAACAGTAACAAAGTAACCAACCAGTAACCAACATGGACTTGACATATGTTCAGCGTGGAAGAGCAACGCAATTTCACTTTAACCACACATGGAAATACCAACTTAATGAACCGTGCTCAAATAAATGCACTTACCTAGATAGTTGTTCAAATGGAGCAAGTTCTTTTTAGGTCTGCAGTGCCAGTTTTGTTTCTTGGCATTTTTATGACTCAGGTTCCCATCATGCCACATTCCAGGAGAGCTTCTGAGCATGTCCGTTGTCAGTCCCATGACCCCCAATCTCAGCAGTCTTATGAAGTTTTTACTACCAGATTTGAAATAGACTTTCTTCTTGTTTTTTCTTCTTTTTTTAAAATTATTATTTTACTTAAGATTTCCAAATGAATTTCTAAATTAAGGCCAAATAAACGCACTCGTATTTATTCTTTTTTTTATTTTATTTTATTTTTCTTATTTCAGTAAAATTCAGGGCTGCCTTTACCTGCTGTATTAGGATGGGCTGTGTTTAATAACATCAAAGGGACACTTACAGAAAATGGCTTTTACGTGGGATATCACCGCAAGTATCATACACCTAATTTAATGCAATGTATTTTTTTAACATTCTGTTATTAGGCCTACTCAGCCAAGGTACTGTAAATATAGTGTTGCAATGTCACAGACACAAATAAGTTTGGACACTTTAAACTTCCACAGTGATCAAGACACTGTTTAAAGTTATTATGGTTTTGCCTTGATGATCTGGTTTGACCACTGATTTAATAAAGCTGAAAACAGAGCGAGGCTGTAAGTAGGTTAAGAGGCCAATTTCACTCCTGTGTGCTTCATTCTAGTAGAGGGACAGTCAGTGTAGCAGATAGTGAGCAAGAAGATGTAACAGAGGAAGATGAAAATAAAGAGAGCGAAAAATGGTTACCCTGAGGCTGATGGGAAGGATGAGGAAAGGACAGAAGGTAGCTACCCTAATGACCACTGCAGATTGTTGTGTACAGCTGTTACAAAACAATAAAAAAAATAAACAAACAAATAAAAATGCCTGACAGACATGGATAAAGAAAAGAAGGGGATCCAGAGAGACTGCTGGTGTAGAGGTCGCAGAGGTCTGAGCTGTATTTCTTAACGAAACTAATGCGCTTGAAAACAGGGAAATACTTTAGTGGTCTTCCTCATAATGCAGCCAACTGTGACACGCCACTCTCTCCTTTTCACAGTGGATGGCAGTAGAGGTCTTTGAGTAGTAATGGTCCAGTTGGGCGTGGCTTCCTGCCCACCACAAATTACGACAGACGCCATAGTAGCCCTGCCGAACAATACTGTGTAGTGGAAATATCGGTTTAGTAGTAAGTGTTCTTTATTTATTTATCTTCTTGTGCCTGAACCACTCCGGAACAATGCCTTCAATTCAGAGCTTTACCATCGCATACGACGCACTGAATGAATTCGGGACTTTTTCGGAAGGAGACGCTATAACAGGGATTGTAACACTGGCTTTATCAAAGGAAACTTCAGTTCAAAGCCTGTTTGTTAAGGCCAAAGGGGACGCTGATGTCCATTGGTCTGAGAGGAGCGGCGACCGATCGCACACATGCTCTGCTCACAGAAGATACTTCAAACTAAAGGAGTTTTTAATCCCAGAGAGCGCCAACGGTACGTAGTACACTTCACAGTTCCGGTGTCTGTACCAAAAAAACGATTAATGATATTTAAACTGTGGTTGATGACTTGTTGGCCTACAGTGTCTCAAACAGCTCTCTCATGATGAATGACATCGAGTCATTTTGAGCCACAGAACATTTTTGTCACAAGGTAGAAGCTGCAATCAATGTTTGGCAAAATGACTTATCTATATCCTTTATTTATAGAGGTAAAAAAGTCCCATCTACCTCTCAAAGACACGCTTCAAACAAGTTACAGGTTTATCAGAAACGCTGAGGAAAGTCATGTTCCGCAATGAGTCAGCTTTTTTTTTTTTTCTTACTGCATTGTTGTATTAAATACTTTATACATACAACTGTGAGCGCTGCAGTTCTGATTTATAGATTAACATGTAACATTTCGTTAAAGATATATTAAGTGGGTACAATAATATAAACTTACTGGCAAAACAGCTAATTTCATTTTTTTTTTATAAATAATCCCTTTGTAAATCCCGTTGACTACAGCCTATTTCTCAATATAAGCAAAGATACTGTACACAAAAACACAGAAATATCAGCATCACTTTTATGCACACTTTTCTCTGTTGCTGCTGCTTTTTTGGTTTATCATAAACATGGGGTGCATCTTTTGTCCAATATATCCTCTATCCCTCTTCTCCATATGTCTGGACCATCTCAGCCTTGCCTCTAACTTTGTGTCCAAACTGCTCAGCCTGAGCTGTCCCTGTGATGTACTCATTTCTAATCCTGTCCATTCTGGTCACTCCTAATGAAAATCTAACACATTGAGCTGTGCCACCTCCAATCGTTTTGTCAGTGCCACCATCTCCAAGCCATAGCAGATCTCTCTACCATCTTATAAACCTTGGCTTTCGCTCTTGCTGCTATGCAAATCACCCCTTACACTTGTCTTTATTCCGTCCACCCTGCCTGCACTCTCTCCTTCACCTCTCTTGTGCACTGTTTGCTTTCAGTGATTGACCCCGGGTATTTAAACTCATCTATCTTCACTACCTCTGCTCCTTGCATGTTCACCTTTCCATGTGTCTCCCTCTCATTCACATGTGCATTCTGTCTTGCTTCTGACTTTCATTCCTCTTCTCTCCAGAGCGTACCTCCACCTCTCCAGACTCTCTTCCAGCTGCTTTCACTACAGATCATAATGTTATCTGTAAACATCATTGTCCACGGAGACTCCTGCTTAACCTCATCTGTTAACTTGTCTGTCACCATTTCAAACAAGAGCGGGCTCAGAGCCGATTCCTGATGTAATCCCACCCCCAACCCATCTGTCACTCCTAATTTACACATGCAGGATCAGAGTTCCTATCATATGCTTCCTCTAAATCTACAAATGCAGTGCACTCTCAAAGCAAACATTGCATCTGTAGTGCTCTTTCCCAGCATCTGTAGTCACTACAGCTCTGTACATTCTTGTTCTTGAAAATCAGTACCAATATACTTCTCCATTCCTGAGGCATGCTCTCACTTTCCAAGATTGTGTTTAACCGTTCAAAAATGCCACTGCTTGCTCTCCTAGACATTTCCATACCTCCACAGGTTTGTCATCTGGGATCAACCGCCTTTCCACTCTCAGTCCTCTTCATAGCTGTCCTCACTTCCTCCTTGCTAATCCTCTGCACTTGCTGATTCACCAGTTGTCCCCCATCCACCATCCTCTCTCTCATTTTCTACATTTATCAGCCCCTCAAAATACTCCTTCCATCTTCTCAACACGCTCTCTTCATTTATTTGCACATTTCCGTGCTTCCTGTTCTTGATGTCCAGAGTCATCCTACAGACTACCGTCCAATGCTGCCTAGCTACATAATTCCCTGACACCACCTTGCAAGTTGGTCAAATTGGACCCACACTCTATTTGAAAGTCTAATATTTAAACATTTATTTGCATTGTTTGATTGCAGCTGTTTTCTCCCACTTGTCTCTTTCTCTCTGTGTGTCTGTGTGTGTGTCTGTGCGTGCGTGTGTGTGTGTGTGTGTGTGTGTGTGTGTGTATTATTTATATTTAAAATAAATACACACACACACACACACACACACACACGCGCACACACGCTGTTAAAACCTATTGCAAAGTGTCCTATAAGTAAATTACAGCAGGCACAGGAGTGTAGAGGACAAAATGTACCATACTAAAGTGCAGTGGAAAAGTATTTATTAGTAATACTTAGGTACCTGTATTTCAAAATGTTACAATACTATGAAACAACTGTTCATTTCCCTTCATTTTCAGAAACTGTTTTACCCCAGGGGACCCATGTCTATAGATTCAGCTTCCAAATACCTTCAGGGTAAGTATAGTGAGACAGCTGACCAAAACACTGATTTGAACTTAAGCTTTGCAATTGAGTCTAACAAATACAATAAGTAGTTGGGACATGTACACTAACTGGCCACTTCATTAGGTACCCTATTCAACTCCGTATTAAGGTAGATATCTAATCATATATTTAACATAGCAGCACCTCAAAACAACCTGCTGAAATTCAAACTGAGCATCAGAATGGGAAGGAAAGATGGTTTAAGTGACTTTGGCATGGTTGTCATTGCAAGAGGGGCTGGTCTGAGTATTTCAGAAACCGCTGATCTTCCATCTCTAGGTTTCACAGAAAAAAATATCCAGTGAGCAGCTGCATAAGCAAAAGTACCTTGTTAATATCAGAATTCAGAGGAGAATGGACAGGCTGCTTTGAGCTGTTGGGAAGGCAACAGTAACTCAAAAACCACTCATTACATCTAACGTATCCAGAAGAGCATTTCTGAATGTACAACACATTGAACGTTGAAGTAGAGGGTTCTACAACAGCAGAAGACCACACTGAGTGCCACGCTTGTCAGCTAAGAACAGGAAACTGAGGCTACAATTTGCACAGACTCATCAAAACTGGACAACAGAAGATTGGAAAAATGTTGCCAGGTCTGATGAGGCTTGATTTCTGCTGCCACATTCAGATGGTAGGGTCAGAATTTGGCATAAACAATATGAAAGTTTAGCTCCATTTTGCCTTGAATCAATATGTCATGCTGCTGCTGATGATATAATGTTATGGGAGATATTTTCTTTGAGACCCTAAGCACTAATTGAGCATTATTTGAGCCTACGTGAGTACTGTGGTTGACCATGACCATTCCTTTATGACCACACTGTCTTCTGATGGCTGTTTCCAGCAGGCTGACGCTCCATGTCACAAAGCTCAGATCCTCTCAGACTGGTTTCTTGAACCTGATGAGTTTGTTGTAGTCAAATGGTCTCCACAGTGATCAGATCCAAAAGGGCACCCATCGAATGTGGTAAAATGGGTTATTTACAATGTGGAGGTGCAGCCAATAAATCTGCAGCAATATGGACCAAAATAGTTCCAACACTTTGCTGACTTTGTGCTACAAAGAATTAAGGCAGTTCTGAAGACAAAAGGGGGTCCAACATGGCACAAGCAATGTGTACCTAATAAAGTGGCTGGTGAATGCATACATACAGTGTGCTTGAAACTGATGTTTCACTTGACATTGCATAACTTAAAATCTGCTGGTTCCCTACACAGAAGCATGCCTTCATCCTTCAGGGGGACTTATGGAAAGATTGTTTACAAGCTGGAAGCAAAACTGTCAAGGAGCTGGAGGATGAACAGTTCAGCAGAAAGGGAGATAAAATTTGTCTCCAAGGCTGTTCCAAACCTTCATTCTTTGATGGTGTGTAAAATATTTAACAATACATACACACACATCTCTATTATACCATTTGTTCCACAGTTATGTGGTAATTACCTCTGCCAAGCAAGTGATGTTTTTGGGGGCGTGTGTGTGTGTGTGTGTGTGTGTGTGTGTGTGTGTGTCATTCTGTCATAAACATGATAGCTCAAAAAGTTTTGCTTGAATTCTGATAAAACTTTGTAAGGGTCTAGAGTGGGGTCATGTTAAATATCCATTAAAAGATACTAAGGTCTTCAAGGTCAACTTAACAATTTATTAGTTGAAAATTGACAAAAAGCCTTATAACTTAAGAAATGATGAGTCTTACAAGTATAACAGCATTCTGAGGGAGGCTGAATGGACCATGTTCTGCACCTCCATTGTTGAGGCTGCTGCTCAGAGCTGTGGCTGCAAGGTGGTTGGTGCCTGTGGTGATAATAACCCGAACCAGATGGTGGTCACCAGAGGTGAAGGGAGCCATTAAGCTGAAGGTAGCTGAAGGCAGCTGACGGGTACCGGCAGGCCAAGCAGAACCCGGCTCGGGCGGTGGCCTAAACAAAAACTTAGGTGTGGGAGGAGTTCAGTGAGGCTATGGAAAAAGATTTTCAGATGACATCAAAAGCAATTCTTGGCAAACCATCAGGCTACTCAGGAGGGGAAAGTGGTGCTCTACTTACACAGGTTATAGTGTGGGTGGAGTGCTGCTGACTTCAACTAATGCTATAGTCAGGTGGTGGAAGGAATACTTCGAGGACCCCCTTAATCCCACTGACATGCCTTCTGTAGTGTAAGCAGAGTCTGGGGATGACTCGCCCATCACTGGGGGTGAGGTCACTGAGGTGGTTAAACAACTCCTTGGTGGCAGGGCCCCTGGGGTGGACAAGAGTCGCCCTGTGTTCCTGAAGGCTCTGGATGTTGTAGGGCTGTCTTGGTTAACACGCCTCTGGAACAGTGCATGGAGATCTGGGGTGGTGCCACTGGATCGGCAGACTAGGGTGGTGGTCCCCATCTTTAAGAAGGGAGACCGGAGGGTGTGCTCCAACTTTCGGGGGATCACACTCCTCAGCCTCCCCAGTAAGGTCTATGCCAGGGTGCTGGAAAGGAGGGTACGTCCATTAGTCGAACCACAGATTCAAGAGGAACAGTGCGTTTTTCATCCTGGTCGTGGAACATTGGACCAGCTCTTTATCCTTTCAACAATATTCGAGTGTGCATGGGAGTTTGCCCATCCAGTCTATTACTTGCTTTGTGGACTTGGAGAAGGCATTCGACCGCATCCCTCAGGTTATCCTCTGGGGGTCCTGTGGGAGTATGGAGTGTCCAGCCCGTTGTTGCAGGCCGTTCAGTCCCTGTGCAATTGCAATGAGAGCTTGGTCCGTAAAGCCGGCAATAAGTTGGACTCGTTTCCTGTGGGTTTTGGACTTCGCCAGGGCTGCCCTTTGTCACTAATTCTGTTCATAATTATTATGGACAGAATTTCAAGGCACAGCCAAGTAGTGGAAGGCTTCTGCCTTGGTGGCCTCAGAATCTCATCTCTGCTCTTTGCAGATGATGTGGTCCTGTTGACTTCATCAGGTGATGGCCTCCAGCTTGCAGTGGAATGGTTTGCAGCTGAGTGTGAAGCAGCTGGTATGAGAATCAGCACCTCTAAGTCTGAGGCCATGGTCCTCAGCCAGAAAAGGGTGGAGTTCCCTCTCCGGCTCAGGGACAAGTACCTGCCCCAAGTAGAGGAGTTTAATAGTAAATACTATTCTTTGCAAAGTAAATATTACACACACCTCTGACAAGGCAATCTGTAATGGCAGCGGCCTCCCACAGCAGGATAATATGCCCTGCACAGTATATCTCCAGAAAACCTGTGGTCCAACTTTATATTAGACTGCTTTGTTGACTGCAGTACTTACTTAATGAAGTAACGGCCATCATGAAGGACAGAAATTCCACTTGTTTCTCCTGTAAAATGTGAAAGGCACGAGTTAAATGTTATTATGTGACATAAGTCAGATGTAATGCTTATGACCTGTATGTAAACATAAACATTCGACATTACAGGGAACAGCAAAGTGCTTTTCATTTCTCTTCCATATGGGCCGTAGCAGTATATGAGACTTACCAGTTAAATAACGGGGCAAAACTCCTAATAAAGTTCTAAGAAGCTAAAAGATTTAGATTCAGAAGGTAATTCTTTGTAACCAACCTCCCTATGAAACACCCTTTCAAATTGTAACATGTTGTTGTCATTTGATACATTAATATACTAAAATATCCATTTTAATACTTTTTAAACCATGCAAAATATTGTTTTTTTATGGAATTGTCAAAATAATTGTTTTGCTTGCTTATTGCATTGTAGTCACCACAAGTTGGTTCAACAAACAAAGAGATGAGTTTTTTCTCAAAAGGACACGTACAAATGGATGTAACTGTCGACAGGAGGGCTTATGCACCAGGTATTCAGTTTTTTTTTTTTTCCAGATGTTTTAAGTTTCAATTATGTTTATGCCTTCATGATTTTCACTCTTCATCTGAATGAATATACTAAATATATTTTTGTGTGGGTTAACATAGCCAGACTAGCTAACTTAGCCAAATTAGCTAACAATAAAAGATGCAAAAAGACTATTGAGATTCGAGTTGTGAATTGTCTTAAACAGTTTTCCGTTCCAACAAGGTAGAAACTATGAATTTTATTGGCTTCTTGTAATGACAGAAATACTGACATTGTTGAATGTATTTTGTCTATTCGTCTGCCCTGGAAAGCTAGCTTGATTATATGGCATCCATGGAAACTTATTTGCCACAGTATTAATGCATCCTCAAGTGCAAGCTTGTACTCCCAAAAGTTTAAAACATCTGGCATAGTTACCAAAAATTAACAGCTGTGCGTGCACAGAAAAGAGAATGATAGGCGTGTTGCCTGACATACTTGAGATTTAAGATCATATACTACTCCAAAAAAAAAAATAAAAGAACACTTTTTAATCAGACTATAGCATCAAGCCAATTAAACATCTGGGATATTGATCTGGTCAGTTAAGTAGCAGAGGGGGTTGTTACATTAACAACAGGTGCACAACAATGAGACAAACTCCAAAACGTGAATGGTATTACAGGTGGAGGCTACAGACAGGCTAGGGTCAGTGTCACTACTGGTAGCATGAGGCAATACCAGGATCCTACAGAGGTTGCACAGGTAGTCTAGCTCCTCCAGGATGGCACATCAGTATGTGTCATAGCCAGAAGTTTTGCTCTGTCTCACAGAACAGTCTAAAGAATGTGACAGAGATTCCAGGAGACAGGCAGTTACGCTAGGAGAGCTGGACGGGGCCGTAGAAGGTCCTTAACCCATCAGCAGGGCCGGTATCTGCTGCTTTGTGCAAGGAGGAACAGGATGAGCACTGCCAGAGCCCTACAAAATGACCTCCAGCAGGTCACTGGTGTGAATGCCTGACCAAACAATCAGAAATGGGCTTCATTTTATGTTATAAAAGGAAGTTGTTACTCAGGCTTATTAACAAACTGTATGTGCATAACAGACATTCTGGAGCATTTTGCACTGCAGCACTTCAGTCAGTTGAAAATTTAAATACAGTTGTTTTTAAAATGCTTTTTTTTGTTTGTTTGTTTTTTACACATATACAGGTGAAACGATGGTGATTACTGCAAACATTGACAACTCTTCATCCAGTGACATGACACCCAAATTTAGTTTCATATGGGATGTTGTGTATCGTGCCAATGGTAGAACCAAACATGAGAATACCGTTTGCCAAAAAGTGGCTGGCAACTGTATTAAATCAAAAACAAAGAAGGAGATCAGGTGTGAAATGAAGATTCCAGTTGATCACATACTGACTGTCCAGAATTGTGACATTCTCTCAGTGGAACACCATTTAAAGGTATGTAGCACTGTTCCCAAAACACAGCACAACCTTTATCTTTGTGGAAAAAGATATTTGGATTTATGCACAACAGAGCTGTTTGTACTGACTGTGTCTAAAGCAATTAATATCATCAAGGACTTTTCTGTTGTGGATGCTGTTGTCAGATGTTCTCTTGTTGCCATTCGACTGCAAAAAGAAAGCATTATGTATTAATGAGATATATTTACATATGTTCTTAATTCTCATAGGTGTATTTGGACATCATTTTTGCTTTTGATCCAGAGGTTTTGTGCCCAGTGGTCATTTTACCTCCTGGCTTGGCTCCTGGCTATCAGAGTAACAAGAATCTAGGTCCCTATCCAACTGGTGCTATTGGGGGTCCAAGCAACAGTGACTTCCCTCCCCCTGCAATGTCCATGGGTCCTTACCCTCCACATTCAGGAAGTTACGAATATCCAGGAGTCCAAAGTTATTCAGCACCCCCACCTGCATACCCAAATAACCCTCCTGTATATGGTGGTCCACTGGGTGTGTACTCTTCTCAGCCAACACATATGTTTGGGGGCTACAATAACCCAGTGCCGCAGGTACCTTCTCCATATGGTACTCCATTTTCATCATCTTCATCTTCTTCCGTGCTGCACCCACCACCCCCACCTCCACAGTTTCATCCAGCCCCATCTGCCCCTGAGAGCCAGCCATCTCTTCCTGTTCCACCTCCAACAGCTCCTGCATACAACCTGCTGCCTTCTGCACCAATGATGAATTCAGACTTCCTGTCTCAATCTGATGAAGGTCCTCCATCATATTCACTCCTTTTCCCAGAAAAAGCTGATGCAAAGTAATTGACCAAATGCTAAATGGCTAAGTGAGTTAATTACTTATAAGCCAAACATTTGTAGTTAAAATTGTGAAATTAGATCACCTCTGTTGTGTGTATTGAACATGTTCATGTATGCAATTTCAGAATTGTGTCAATTATATACAGGACTTTATATACTGGACTTTTGCACTACATTCAATAGTGATTTAACGGCCAGTTCGGGTTGCCATTTAACTTTGTCCAGCTGCTTATGCCTTAGTCATTATGTTACACTATATTTTGCATTGTTCAAAGTGCTTTTTTTAGTATTAATATCTGCCTTAGTGTTGAGATTAGAGGTACGTTAGGAGAAATTGCCAACATGGTCAGGTTTTTTTTTTATATATAAACTTAATATTTTTTTTTTCATTAAAACCATTGAAAAGAGATTTATTTCCTCTATACTTTACAGTATGTTGAGTTTAACTCTACTCAGGTTATCATAATTTGTACTTTGCATACCACTTTCAAAAATATTTATTATAGACTTATTTCCAAGCTACCAGTATTTTCTCTGACTTATAGATCTGAATAAAGATCTGTAAAGTTTCTTTGTGAATACTAGTAACATTTTAATTATGTGTTTTAATTTGTTGTCCACAAGGTAGCAGAACTCATATTGCATAATCTCATTCATCTGACCTTTTCCAGCTTATCAGATATCTGTTTAACAGTGTGAAATCTCTTTGCCAGTTTAATGCCTTTGCTTATAAAAAGATTTCTTTGAAGACAAATTAACTCTAAATAACCACCTCACATTGCACAAAGTCCTTGCCTGCTGTGCTGTACGCTGAGGTTAATTGCTTAAAAGAATGTCGCGACTGCTTGACATGGATTAGGCAATTGTAGAGTCAGCTGATCAATGTGTAGGAAGGCAATCCGTTTGACTGACTTAACATATCTCCAAAAAAGGACTTTGGTCTCGCTTAGGCTTTTTTTTTCTTCCCTGTCAGAGATACTATCTCAGCCACAGTTACTTTATAATAACAAGATTCTGACCATTTGGAGTAATCTGAAGAGACAACAGAAAATAGTCCTCATTTACAGTGAATATGCAAAAAATGGATGGATGGATGGATGTTTCCCACACAAACTGGTGATTCGTTCAGTAAATGAGTTTATTTGTACTCTGAACAAATTTAGAACTGCTTCAGACCATGCATACAAACAAATGAAGGCCTGGATGTCACACTACTGAAAACGGTGGACGCACGTCCTATTTTGCACCCTCAATATTACAACATTACAGAGTACAAAGCAGCAGTAATAAACAGGCAAATGAATCATAGCTTTGCAATTATATTGTATCTATATGCCTATATGCCTATATTGTTGTTCATTATCTTGAACCAGTGAGCATAAAAGAAGAACCTCCACCAAGTGGGAAGTGAAGGGCTATTAGATTTTTAAAACTGTAAATCATTATCACTTCCCATCAGTAAAGAGGGGTAAGTGGGAATTTCTAGCAATAATACTGTGTCCTTGCTTGCTTTTGCAAGTAAGTGTGTTCCCATACATATTCTGTTCAACAGAAATGTCTATATGGTTGACGCAAAAGAGATGAGGTTTGTTTCTGAGTCCTTTCTATATACTGTTCAATTAATGGTAAATGAAAGCTTATCAAATGGAAAATATTTAGAAGTCACATGATTAAAAAGTTGGCTAAAATTGAGATAATGACATACAGATGTTTTAAGGCAACAATATATGGTTAAAGTTTAAAATATTAAAATAGTTGTATCCTTTGAAATCATCAAGTCATGGAGAAAGTAATAATCACTTAATCCAGAGGCTAATAGCAACCTAATATGAGGCATTAGGTAGAATATTTGGTTGTCATTTGTTACTGTGTCCACAGTCTGGTTCAGTGAGTAAAGCTATGTACTCCAACTTTGAAAAATTGATCATGATCATGATCTGGATCAGCACGAAAATGTAATCAATTATTCCTCGTACAAAAATTTTCATTGAAATCTACGCATAATTTTCTGAGACAGACAAACGTGAGCGAAAACATAATCTCTCCACCTATCAGTGTGAGAAGAAAGAACTTTATCTGTCACATACACATACATGCAGTGAAATTCAGTCTCTGCATTTAACCCATCACACACACACACACACACACACACACACATACAGGTGCTGCTCATAAAATTAGAATATTATAAAAAAGTTGATTTATTTCAATAATTCCTTTCAAAAAGTGAAACTTGTATATTATATTCATTCATTACACACAGTCTGATATGTTTCAAATTTTTATTTCTTTTAATTTTGATGATTATAGCTGACAACTAATGAACCCCAAATTCAGTATCAGAAAATTAGAATATTTTGAAAAGGTTCAATATTGAAGACACCTGGTGCCACACTCTAATCAGCTAATTAACTCAAAATACCTGCAAAGGCCTTTAAATGGTCTCTCAGTCTAGTTCTGTAGGCTACACAATTATGGGGAAGACTGCTGACTTGACAGTTGTACAAAAGACAACCTTTGACACGTTGCACAAGGAGGGCAAGACACAAAAGGTCATTGTTAAAGAGGCTGGCTGTTCACAGAGCTCTGTGTCCAAGCACATTAATAGAGAGGTGAAGGGAAGGAGAAGATGTGGTAGAAAAAAGTGTACAAGCAATAGGGATAACTGCACCCTGGAGAGGATTGTGAAACAAAACCTATTGAAAAATGTGGGGGAGATTCACAAAGAGTGGACTGCAACTGGATGCCAGGTAGGAAACCCTAGCCTTTTTGTTTCCATCTTGAGCTTATTATCTCATCCGTTCCCAGAATCTTCTGGCAACAGGTGAGATGATGTACTCATTCATAATAAATCGGCCCAAACATTACCAAAGCAAAATGTGCCAGGAAAAAGGGGAAGGTTAACAAATAGGCCAAAGAAAACTACTAATACAATGTATCAACTAATTAGTAGTAGCTCAGCACAATCAAAGCGTAATGCAAATATAATACAAAGCACACCACTGATGCTCATGACATTACTAAGAGACACTGGGCAGCTCTTCTCCCCAGCTTTTATACCAGTATTGATTACTGAGTGAAAGCAGAAAAAAGAGCTGGCACCCAGGTCAGTGGAGAGCGCAACACTGCACACACAGTGTTACTCCCTGTAACACAGGGAGCACTGCTCCAATGAGCTGTCTTCATCTGAATGTCTTTTTGCCTTTGCTGCTGTTTTGCCATTTTCAAATGTCGCAGATGAATCTCTAGCTTTGTACTAATGTCTTGTCTGTTTCCCTTTAAGGATATTTGTAAACCTAAGTTCATCAAAGTTCAATTAAAATTTATTAAGGATGCATGCTTGTTTCTTTACTTTTGATTCAGATCTTTGGGCAGCTTTAACTTACACATACAAACTTGCAATGTGCAAACCAATTTTGGCATACTAAAGCAGTTTGTATAATATTCTTTACTGTGCTTCATGACAGAGAAAAATACCATGCGACCATGCAGGATATATTTTGAGTGCCTAAAATTGTCTCACTAACAATAGTTTGTGACCAGGTCATAAATGTTTACTTGCAGACAACTACAACTGCCTTTCACAAAATTTCTTTACTTTTAAGGTGTCGTGTTATTTTTTTTTCTTTCTTTTTCTGGTAAGCATTACAATAAATTGCTATAAACTGAAGTCTTGCTGTTGCAGTTGCACTTTTAAAAATCTGCCTTCAGAGATGCTAGAATTGCATTATTTGTTGAAATAGTATGTTTTTAGGGAATTTAAATGAAAACACAAAAAGGTTTTGACCTATTGAATGTTTAGATTTGACTAAATGCTTTCAGAGTGTACAGTATCATTCCTATTCACTGGGATCAGTTATGTCTGTCAAGAGTATTTTGAAACCTTTTTGTAAGTTGACGTTTTTCTTACTATTATTACTATTCTAGACAGTGATTGGCAATAAATGGATGCAAAATGTAGTTTGTGCTACAACATACAACACATCTATATGTCCTTATTCAGCTCTGGCTTGGAGATTAGATTACAGTGCTCTTCCATTTAGCCACAGCATCTAATTTGGTTAAGTGCACTTTTGAGCAATTTCCCCTGATCATGGAATTCAGCCAATTTTCCCATGAAACAGATCCACCTATGTCAAGATGTGGAAATGCTGACTCATGTTGTTGTGTTTATATCAGGCTTGTCCTGCATGAACTGATGTGCTGATCATGAGTAAGATTTAAAAGAACAAATGTTACCTCCTTTAAAAAGAAAAAATGATCAAGTTAAAAATAAAAGAGAGATTTTCAAGATACAGGAGAGAATTCAGCCCCACAATGTTGATGTTTTTTCTCCACTTTCAGCAGAAATGATATTGATATCACAGAATGATGTTATAGATGTGACTCTTTCTTATTTCTACACAATATTCCCTTCAGATCTAAATTTTTCCTCTGCATGGACATTGGTAAGTTTGATAAACTAACAAACAATTGATGTAAGTAGATTTTTATCTATGGAAATGCTTAATTTGACAATAATCTCTGAAAGGTTTTTCCAGTTATTCAGCATGTATATTTACTTTCCATCAGTAGATGGAGACAGATGTGTGAGAAACAGCAAAGACTTTGTTGGCTGTTTGCGGAGGAGGTTCAATAATGCTAAAACAAATAATGCTTTTACTTCCAGCCTCAGTGTTAATACTTAATACTATGACTGAAAAACTGTATTAACACTAGGCTTCAGATAGATTCGGATAGACTAATTTTGTTTAATTTCTGAGACCAAAGTTATTAAATATTTCTTTAGCCTTTCCCGTTTGGTCTTGCACTTTGCACACTAGATTAATTTTAGCAATGGGCAGTGGTGGGTTCGGCCCAGTTAAACCAGCCATCTTCCCCATTCAGTCAAAACTGGGTTTTGGCTTTTGTCCTGCTAGTGGAAAAAGCAGTGGTGGTTCAGTGCTTAGCACTATTGTCTCACAGCAGGAAGGTCTGGGTATAAATCCACCAGCTTCCTGGGGCCTTTCTGTGTGGAGCTTGTATGTTCTTGCTGTGTCTGTTTAGGTTCTCTCCGATTACTCCGATTTCTTCTCCAGTAAATACATATAAAATAATAATAACAATCCATCTAAAATTTTCCCTAATTTCAATATTTTTTGACAGGCAATGCTGTGAGACAGAGCCTGCTGTAAATGGTTCCCTTAGATATATATTTGATAGTGTCAAAATTTTAATTAGGATACAATGTTCTTGTGTACTTTTGTTAAATGAGTAGCCTAACAACAGGAAAATAACCTCTTTCTTTAATGAGCACTTTATTTTTTCTCTGATATTGTAAAATAAAGGATGATAAAAAGTTTTAGTGAATATTAACTTTGCTCTTTGAGTATTTTCGTCTTGCATTTATTGCAACTCTAGCAACATTAATTAAAGTCTAGCAGTACATGTAAAAAGCATTCCTAAGAGTAAAGAATACATGCTCAGACATCGATTCCTGCAGTGATTGCTGCTGCTGCTCAGGCTAAGAGTAAACATCCGACTCTTTTTTGATCAAATGAGATTGAAGGAATTGTACCATTACAAGGGTTGGGAAGCTGAAAAAGCTTTTACCTCATGATGTGTGGATCCCGAATATAATTTACAACCTGTCAGTTTTTCTCAGATTGGTAAAGCTCTGTAAATCTTCTCTGTGGAACTTTCAGTGAGCGTGACTTCAGTAACGACTTAAGAGTCACTGTGTAAATCGCAGTAATCTATCGAGTTTTTTTTTTTTTTTTCCATTATGTTGTATATCATATACGGATTGCTTAAAGAAATGTAATAAATGTCTCACATCTTTTGGTATGGGGTAAAATCGGAAACTATCTTACGACGTCACTATGTGGGCGGAGCCTCCTGTCACGCCCATTAGAACAGTTGGTTAGTGTTGGGAAACACTTTCAGCGACAGGTCTGAAATGTCTCCGATAAAGGACTTAAATGTGACTTATGAAGCACTCAACGAAGAAAACAGTTTTTCTGAAGGAGATGAAATAGTAGGCACAGTTAGTTTCAGACTGACAAAAGAAGTCAAAGTCAAGAGCGTTTATGTGAAGGCTAAAGGAGACGCTAATGTACACTGGACTGAAGGAAGTGGAGATGACGAGAGATCGTACAGCGATCACAGGAGATATTTCAAACTGAAAGAAATCATGTTTGCGGAAAATCCTAAAGGTAAGCGGTTAACTCCTTTGAAACTTGGATAGAGTTTATTAGGTCATTCCTAGTAGGCCTATTTCATGCTGTTTGCGTCCACAGAACGACAGGATATAACGTGTTTGTCATGGTCACTGGTTTCTTCTCAGGTAGGGGTTTTTGAGTCTTGAGTTTTATTCTAATTAATTGTTGTATATTATGTTTTCTCTGGTTCACAGTTTGATTATTAGCTATGGTGGGATTTTCATGTATTTCCCTAATTTTTTGAGACTTTGGTTCCAGTTTCTGTTTATAAAATAAGGTGCTTTCAGTGGCTCCCTTTTTTCCCAAGGGGTCTTCACAGCACCCAGAGGAAATGTCTCTCCTGTTGGTTTCCCGTTTTGCCTCTGTAATCTAAGACAGATATTTTCTCACTGTTGCTACATTTCTCTATGAGCATATGGTGCATAGCGGATTTTTTGGAAAGTTGGTTTGCCTCCAGTTCATATGGTCTACTGCCGACTCCGGATCCGCATTCTTGATTTAGCACAGATTTTAGGCATGCAAGGCTAATGTTTAACCCCTACACCACATTTCCAGTTTTTGTTTGTATTAGTGTATTTGTTGCATCGGTGTCATGTGTCAAGTTATTTGTGTCTGTTTTGTTTTTTTTTTCTCTCCCGTGTCTTGTGTCTAGTTTTAATGATCTCCTCTTGTATGCGGGTTCTCTTGTATGTCCTCTTGTATGCGGGTTCATCACCTGATTACCCCATGTGGGCATAACAAACAGCGCCCCCTGGTAGAGGCTTTAGCTGATTTGAATGTTGTCACTTTCTCACTCTCCAAACACTGAATCACAGATAACATTGATAACACAGAGGCCCTATTGCCCATGATTTTACGAGGTTAAAAGTTGAACTAAAACAACTTGCGGTCTCACTGTCAATTTTACAGCAACTAGATGCCAGTAATTTTTTTTTTTTGTAAAAAGTTATACAGTAACATTACTGCAAACACTTTTACATCCTGCTATAGCTACATTTAAAGTTTCTGTAGTTGGATTTTACAGTGATTTACTGTAAGTTAATTTACAGTGAAATTTACTTCAAATGAAATTGCAGCAACTACTGTGAATTAAATTTGCAGTAACTGCTGTAAATTCTACAGCAACATAGCTGGATGTCTGTAAGTTGCTGCAGAATTTACAGCAACCTGTTTGCAGTACTGTAGAGTTTATTTACACTTACTGCATTTGCAGCATATTTTCATTTATAGCAGTCTTTCTCTGTTTTAATTTTCACTGTTGATGGATTGACATAGTTCATTAGTAATAATAGAAGTGTAGCATTCAAATTTACATCTTTACATGTGAAAAATTAACTACAATTGAGCACTGTAAATAATATATTCTAAAAAAAAATCACAAATAATCATGAACATTTCTCATTAGAACATGATTTTTAATTCTTGAAAGTAAAAATTGGTTAATATTTACTAATGTAATGCAGTTTTCTTATCAATGGCTAGGCTAAAACCTAAAATTGATGATGGTGTTGTATGTGAAAACGGAGGGTCACTAAAAGTTATGCAAGTCATCCTGAGGGGAACATGAATGTCTGGACTGCATTCACGATAATCCAACCAATAACTAGCATATCTATGTTACCATACTTATAATGACGGCATATAAAGATTTAACACACACCACTGTTACTGTGTTCACAGACTTGATTTAGTGTGCTAGCTTTTTATCAAGGCGACCTTTTTCATGAGAGACACAATGTGGGAATTCATATTGAGTGCAATAAGGGTCAACTCTCTATGAACCTGCAAGCACAAAAAAATACATTTTTAAACCACGTTTCCACAGTGGTCATAACTATGGTTCATACAGAAAATATGAAAAAAGGAAGTTTTCACAAGACTCTATGTCTTATGTAAAGTCTTATGTAAAGTATAAGTACCTCAACAAAAGCAGAAGTTTTGGCAGGTTGTTGGTTGGGCAGCTGTGTAGTAAGAGAAAGCCACAACCAAATTTTGTTCCCATCATCAGTGTGGAGGAGGTCAGGGAAGTGAGTACCTGCGGCCATCTGTGCTACATTGTGGAGGCTCTGTCATGGTTTGAGGCTGGTTTTGGGGATCTTATCAAAATTGAACACAAAATTGTGAACACAGAAAAGTGCCGTTAGATACTGATGCACTATACAATACTGTCTGGGGGCATTTGGCCAATATCCCAAGAAGAGCTTTGAATGAAAGATGAAAAGACCATAAAATGAAAGTGTTAAAGTTGGTCACACCAAGTATTGACTTTCAAGCTCATTAGAATTGTACAAACTCGGGTTTTCCCTTGTATTTCCATGTTTCAATCCACTGCTGCACCTATTTACCATTTTCCTAACAAAATATAAACAAATGAGGGGTGGCTCATTACTTCTGCACTGTAATGCAATCTTGGAACCCCATCAGCCAATCTGTTAGGTTTTTCCTTCTCAGGGAGTAATGACCAATTTAGGTATTTCACCAAAGGACTTCCTTTTATTCTTTGAAAGGACATCTTAAATGTAGGCAAATAAACTCTGTTATACTCTGCTCAAATCAGATTTATTAACAACCGGTATGAAGAATCTTCTCCCTTGTCTTCAGATGGAGATTAGTAGTTCAAAATAGTTATTCAGCCTGAGCAAAAATTAAACAGCAGACCACTCACAGTGTCAGTGGCAACTGGAGCTATCCTGGTTTTGAATTTGACATTGTACATACCTCCACATTAACTCAAATGAACTTGGTCCCCTCCTCCAAATAATCATATTTTTAAGCTTCTTAAAGACAGGCACTGCTTTCTGTTAATCTGAAAACACCTGAACATTTCAGCTCCACGTCTGAGTGAGTATTTAACCACTTTCTCATAAATGTTTGACAGATGGCAATTTGTTTTCTCCCCTTTCTAGGAAAAAAAGAAACAATTTCTTGGATTTTAATTATTTTTTATGTGAAGCACTATGTAAATTTGTTCAGATATATGTTATATAAAGAAAGTTTATTGTATATATTATGTAGAGTTTATTATAATGCAATCAATAATGCTTTATCTAGCAGAAAATTATATATGGTAATTCAATTTTAATCAATGAAAAATCTGCCAAAAAGCCAAAACATTTTTAATACCCTCTAATAACATAAGGGTTGAAAAATAGATTGTTAGTTGGCACAATGAATTTAGGCAGGTATAAGATTGCTTTTGAGTTTGGAGAATATGCTAAATGATATAATGTAATATATTACAGAAAAAAAAATTTTGCCTTGAGACATGCCCTCAGTCTCACTGTCACAAAAGATAGTGCCTTTAGTTGACAGAGAAATGCATAGACAGGTCTTAATCACACTGCTCTTCTGTACTTTTCTTGGGTCACAGTTTTATGCACGTGTGTTAAAGCTGAAGTTAGATTGCTGCTTCCTTCTATTTCTATAAGTTTCTTTTATTCTAAGTTGATCACAGACCTGCAGCAGCAGACAGCAGCAGAAGCAACAGTCACTCAGTAACAGTGGACACGGAATAGTTTGTCATAAAGTTTGTCATCTGAGTTTCATTGCTCTGGACCACACATAATCCCATGCAATGTCTTAACAGAAAACCATCCATCCATCCATTTTCTTCCGCTTATCCGGGGCCGGGTCGCGGGGGCAGAAGCCTAAGCAGAGAAGCCCAAGCTTCCCTCTCCCCAGCCACCTCCTCCAGCTCATCCGGAGGGACCCCAAGGCGTTCCCAGGCCAGCCGAGATACACAATCTCTCCAGCGTGTCCTGGGTCTACCACGGGGCCTCCTCCCGGTGGGACATGCCCGGAACACCTCACCCAGGAGGCGGCCAGGAGGCATCCTAATCAGATGCCCGAGCCACCTCAACTGGCTCCTTTCGATGTGGAGGAGCAGCGGCTCTACTCTGAGCCCCTCCCGGATGGCCGCACTCCTCACCTTATCTCTAAGGGAGAGGCCAGCCACCCTTCGAAGGAAACTCATTTCTGCCGCTTGTATTCGCGATCTTATTCTTTCGGTCACTACCCAAAGCTCGTGACCATAGGTGAGGGTAGGAACGTAGATCGACCGGTAAATCGAGAGCCTCGCTTTTACGCTAAGCTCCCTCTTCACCACGACGGACCGGTGCAGCGTCCGCATCACTGCAGAAGCAGCCCCGATCCGCCTGTCGATCTCCCGTTCCCTTCTCCCATCACTCGTGAACAAGACCCCGAGATACTTAAACTCCTCCACTTGAGGCAAGAACTCGTTCCTGAGCCGGAGATGGCACTCCACCCTTTTCCGGCTGAGGACCATGGCCTCAGACTTAGAGGTGCTGATTCTCATGCCAGCCGCTTCACACTCGGCTGCGAACCGTTCCACTGCGAGCTGGAGGCCCCCCCGTGATGAAGCCAACAGAACCGCATCATCTGCAAAAAGCAGAGATGTGACTCTGAGGCCACCAAGGAAGAAGCCTTCCGCCACCTGGCTACGCCTAGAAATTCTGTCCATAAAAATTATGAACAGAATCGGTGACAAAGGGCAGCCCTGACGGAGTCCAACACCCACAGGAAACAAATCCGACTTATTACCGGCTATACGGACCAAGCTCTCACTGTGGTTGTACAAGGACTGAATGGCCCGCAACAATGGGCCAGACACCCCATACTCCCGCAGAACCTCCCAAAGAACACCCCGAGGAACACGGTCGAATGCCTTCTCCAAGTCCACAAAGCACATGTAGACTGGTTGGGCAAACTCCCACGCACACTCGAATATCCTTGAGAGGATAAAGAGCTGGTCCAGCGTTCCACGACCAGGACGAAAACCGCATTGTTCCTCCTGAATCCGAGGTTCGACTAACGGACGCACCCTCCTTTCCAGCACCCTGGCATAGACCTTACCGGGGAGGCTGAGGAGTGTGATCCCCCGAAAGTTGGAGCACACCCTCCGGTCTCCCTTCTTAAAGATGGGGACCACCACCCCGGTCTGCCAATCCAATGGCACTGCCCCAGATCTCCACGCGATGTTGCAGAGGCGTGTCAACCAAGACAGCCCTACAACATCCAGAGCCTTCAGGAACTCAGGGCGAATCTCGTCCACCCCAGGGGCTCTGCCACCAAGGAGTTGTTTAACTACCTCAGTGACCTCACCCCCAGTGATGGTCAAGTCATCCCCCTCATCCCCAGACTCTGCTTCCACTACAGAAGGCGTGTCAGTGGGATTCAGAAGGTCCTCGAAGTATTCCTTCCACCGTCTGACTATAGCCTCAGTTGAAGTCAGCAGCACCCCCCCCGCACTATAAACAGTGTGAGTGAAGCACTGCTTTCCCCTCCTGAGTCGCCTGACGGTTTGCCAGAATCGCTTCGATGCCGTCCGAAAGTCTTTTTCCATAGCCTCACCGAACTCCTCCCACACCCGAGTTTTTGCTTTGGCCACTACCCGAGCTGCATTCCGCTTGGCCTGTCGATACCTGTCAGCTGCGTCCGGAGTCCCACAGGCTAACCAAGCCCGATAGGACTCTTTCTTCAGCTTGATGGCTCCCTTCACCTCCGGTGACCACCATCTGGTTCGGGGGTTACCACCACGACAGGCACCAACCACCTTGCAGCCACAGCTCTGAGCAGCAGCCCCAACAATGGAGGTGCGGAACATGGTCCACTCGGACTCAATGTCCTCAGCCTCCCTCGGAATGCTGTCGAAGTTCTGCCGGAGGTGGGAGTTGAAGATCTCCCGGACTGGGGCTTCTGCCAGGCGTTCCCAGCGCACCCTCACAATACGTTTAGGTGTGCCAGGTCTGTCCAGCATCTTCCCCCGCCACCTGATCCAACTCACCACCAGGTGGTGATCAGTTGACAGCTCAGCTCCTCTCTTCACCCGAGTGTCCAGAACATACGGCCGCAGATCTGATGATACGATTACAAAATCGATCATCGACCTGCGACCTTAACAGAAAACTTCACCCTTATATATCAAAATCATATTGATTCTTCTTCAGCCTCCTGCCATTTATTTTTATTGCCAATTTGCTTTCAGAGAGAAAACATGTAAAGCATCTGTTTACTGCTGTAACCCCAGTTCTCTGAAAACTGTGTGAGGTATCTCACTATGGGAAGTGCCAGAGATATAGCCCATTCCCAGATTGCATGCTCTGAAGCCAAAACATCTTGAGCCATGCAGTACTGAAAATTCCATATCCTAAACAGTCATTGAGGGATGACAAAGATTACTAAAGCATCCGTCCCGTAAAATGTAAGCAAGCTCTTATTAAGACCAAGTTTCCTTTGCGAAACAGAGTGAGGTGTTGGCGAAATTTGTCCACAGTGTTTCCTGTGATTTGTCGCAAAAGAAAAGCCAGAAAAGAAACACTGTTTATTTTGAGGCCTAGACATTCTATATTCTGAGTGGGAGATAACACACTTTTGAAATGATTGATGCTGAAACCCAAGCCAGATAGGCTGTGTAACAGGGCTTGGGTATTTTTTCTCTGCTTCCTTTTTGCTGGAAGCGTATGTTAAAAATTGTCTAAATATGCAAACACTCAATAGCTGGTTCAACACACAAAACCTCAACCCTCAAAACCTTTGGGGTGAGTGGTAGCCTCAATGGAAGAGTTTGATACTCACAAGCGATGCCCTGAAAGGTGAACCTGAGGAATTTTAGTTGTCCTATGTACAAGACCGAAGACTGCACAACCTGCACATGGGTTCTTGCCTGTTGTGGTAGACCCCAGCCTCTATTGATCTCGTACCTAGATCTTCTGTGCTACATGTACCATGACTAGCACTTCAGTGGTCTCTTTTAGTCAAGCTTTGCCCAGTCATTGGTACGATTTTTTGATATCAGCCACTTCTTCTATCTACCAGTGGTACAAGCTGTGCAGGTGCCTGTCCTTTCATGATGGTTTGTGCTGCCTGAGGTATTGACTAAGCACATGATCAGTTGTGGCCATCTTTCTGATATACTCACTAATGTACTCTTTTGTTTCATCCTGGATAGTGGTTCTGACACTCACTAGCCCTGGGCCTCCTTTTGCTTAGCATACAGACTCAGTGTGCTGGACTTGGGGCGAAACCCTCAATTCATAGTAAGGTGCTTTCTTGTCTCGATGTCAGTGACTTCCATCTCCTCCCTTGGCCAGCCAACAACCCTACAAATCAGCTTTAGAGAATAAAATGGCTGCAAATAACCTGGGCTCGGCTTGATCTTGCTTTAAAAAAAAAAATTGTAGGCCTCCAGAATTAGAGGGTTGTGATTTAAACAGAAAAGTGTTCTAAACTGCTTTTATTATAATTTTGATGTGAATGATTTTAGCAAAGTAATTCAGGAACTGAGCGACATATTAAGGGACAATCAGGGACCAGACAATGTATTGTATGTGGACAGCTGCTTAGGCACTGGAAAGAGCTGAGTCCAGTGTTTGACTACATTTTTAATCAGTCCTTAAAATTATAATATCTCCCCAGTGTCTCGAAGAATGCTGCAATATTCCCTATTCCTAAATCCAGTTTTGAGATTTTTTTTTTTTTTTTTTAATACCAGTGGCTTTAACTTTAATTTTAATGGGGGAGGGGGTCACAATCACTCTTCTTACCTTGCTCTTTAAATGGTTGGAAGTAGAGAGGTGTCATGCCAGACTCTTATTTATTGATTTCTCTTCTGCATTTAATAAAACCACGTGTTTTAATCTGTAGGCTTTTAGATCAGTTTGAGTTAAACAATAATCTTGCTGGCTGGAGACTTCCTAACAGACAGGACACAGAGTTGGAGTCTTACCAAGTCATATCATCCACTGGTTCACCACAAGGGTGTGTCCTAGCCCTATTGTTTGTTCTGTTAGCAAGGCCACCTGTGCATACAAAGCCTGTTCATCCAATACCAGCATCAGGTCAGCAATCAGCTGATATAGGCCATACAGCCTGCAGTCAGTCTATTTTAATCAATAATTTCCCTTAACTGGTAATATCGAATAAATAATTACCTTCATGAAAATATGAAGCACATTCTGTGAGTAGCGGGTAGCACCCCTGGGCACTCTGTTTTTAATTGTATAAATTTGCCAGTTGGCTGGGCTGCTATTTTGATCTTTGCATCGTTGTCAGCGCATCTTCTTTGCAGAAATACACAGTAATAAAGCAATATTTTAATTGATTGTTATTGGTTTTACCCTGTGGTTTAACCTTTCTTTTGTTGCAGCTGTAGTCTTAATTTTTATTTTGTTTACCTAACTAATAAAATTAATTTGACACATCTCTGCCTTGTCAATAACAAGGCTGATTGCTTTTGTGATTGGCACTATGACTGCACTTAGTAGGGTAACATTTCCTAGGGTGAAATCCCCCAGGTGGTGTCGGCCTCCTTTCTTTCAGTTTTTCAGTGATCGGGATAAATTGTAATTATATCAGTCTAGTCTAAAGTCTCTACAGGTTGATCAAACTTCTCTTGCAGGGATTTCACTTCCCAAAGGGGTCCACATTTCTAAGTTCCGGTTTAAAATCCCAGAGGGGTAAGTGTGAATTTCTAGATTCAAGCATTAGTACAGTGTCACTGCTGGCTCCTACAATTAAAAGCATTCCTTACTGGTTTTGTTTTATAGGACCATGCCATCATCCTTCAGTGGATGCAGCGGAAAAGTTGTCTACATGATTGAAGCAGTGATAACCAGGAGCTGGCGGTGGCCTTCTAAAGTACAAAGAGAAATCAAATTTATTTCCAAGTCCTTTCAACACACTGCCCAAGTGATGGTAAACACTACCATGATATGGTATAAATGTGATATTTGGAAAATGTGTAACTTTTAAAATAAAAAAACTATGATTTTTTAAAAAAAAATCCTGATATTAAAAACCTGAGTTACCTGTTACAATTTAATGTGTTAGTCATCAGTTCTAGCATACGGTATCAGTGTAAATGCAGAACGCAGTATTTATGATGCTAACCTGGATCAGGCCCAAAGCTTGTACAGAACGTGGAAGTATTTTCTTCTGCATATTGGCCATGTGAGGCATTAAATTGGTCTGGACAAATGTTTGTCTGTGTGGTCTGTTATAGTGTCCACAATCTGGTTCAGTGAGTAAAAAGATGAGTGGTCTCTCCAAGGGAGAGGTACAACTGACTGCTACCATTAACAGAAGAGTTTGCTTTCCAGGTAAAGTAACTTGCACAACCAAATGATGATCAATTTAGAAATGCAATTTATTGTTATGATTTGTTTTTGACAGGTGAAACTTTATCTGTTGTTGCCAAAATCCACAACTCCTCTTCCAAGGACACAAAGCCCAAATTCAAACTTCAGCAGCAAACAGTGTACCGTGCTGGCAGCTCTACCAAATACAGTGAGAAGACTCTGTTCAAAATGGTCGGGGACACTGTCAGTCCAAACTCAGTGGTCTCTGCCTCCTGCCAAATGAAGATTCCTCATGATGTCCAAATCCTCCAGAACTGTGACATCATCTCAGTTGAATATTGCATGAAGGTATTAAAGAGTTTCATACTGATGACCTGTTACCTCAGAAATTCAACTGCTTTTGTTTGTAAAGATTTGCAAGAAGCTTTAACATCTTTAATTTAAAAAAAAAAAGCAAAAAAAAATAACAGAACACCTTTGATAAACTACGACTAATACAAGATGCTGCATAAAAAGTGCATAATAACAGATGACTCATTTATGTCAAATAACTGATTTAATACTTTCATGCATGGCACTTTGATTCACACTATTACTAATTTTATTTTATTCCTCAATTTGTGACTGTTTCCCAGGTGTATCTGGACATTAGTTTTGCCTTTGACCCAGAGGTGGTGTTTCCACTGGTCATCATTCCTTCTAGATTTGCTGCCATGCAGTCTGGTGAGGCTGGGTGGGCTTACCCACCCGGGGTAGCTGGGGCTCCAAGTTACAGTGACTTCATCTCCCCTGCCTTCCCCGCTGGATTTGATCCTGGAGCCACAGGGTCAGGTGCTTATCAGTACCCCGCTCTGGATCCCACTCAGCATGCCAACATAACAAGTGGCAATTATAACCAGTGGCCACAAGGTGCTGCTTCACAGGGGTTTTCAGCTCCAGCTTTCACATCACATTCCATGCATAATCCAGGGCCTACTGCTCTGCCTCGGTTTCAGCAGGAAGAACAGCCTCCAACATATGCATCTCTTTACCCCCCACCACACTGAAACCTGCAGAAGCTAAACTGGATACTGAGCAAATAAATGATCACGAATCCACAGCATGGTCTTTGCCTAGTTATGGGGGTTAGTTATACTCCTACAAATTTTGAGTTCATCCAATACTATTGCATTTACATACTGGCTGACACACACACACACACACACACACACACACACACACACACACACACACACACACACACACACACATACGCTCCCAAAACCATAACCTCCACGGCAGGGGTAATAATACTTAGCATGCAGGTTGGTGTTGGTTGGTTAATTAATGAATTAATTTTTTGGTCAGGGGTGCATGCCTGCAGGCAACCCATAAGTAAACCTAAGATTTGTTGTGAATGCTACTTGACTGTTTTTATTGTGGGTTATATTGTAACCTTGTCTCACCTTGGCTTCTTGTCTGTCAGTGGGTTTTATTGTGACGTGGTTGTTTATGGCAGTTAATTTCCCAGGAGGTGCTGGCATTCATTTTATGATAGGTTGTTACTCTTTAGTTTAGTTGAAACAATTGCTAGCATAGAGAAGTTCATATCCAGATACATATTACATTATATGACAACTTCTATTTTTTTTTTAATGCCATTTTAGTTTTATTGTCACACACACAGACAAAGTGGAGGTTTAATTGCATCTCATGTCAATAAAGGATCATCTGCAGTCTAAGTGCTTCCTCATGATAGCCACACTTTTTAACAACTTGACAAAATTATGCACTCCTTAAATCCATTACAGCAGCTGTTTTCTTTTGACATTTTCTGTTGTTTATCTGCATATTTATTTTACCTTTTTTTTTTTTAAAAAAAAAGATCATTTTCTAATTTATCCCAAGATTTTCACACTGTTTATGTTATCATTGTAATTTATTTTTCATTTTTAATCATGTTGATGTGCCTTTCATGTTTTGAATTATTTGTTCATTTGTTTTTTGGAGGAGATCTGTAATAACTTTGCCTGGGAAGCACTTTGGGCCAGTTGCTGTTGTTTTAAATGTGCTATATAAATAAAATTGACTTATGTGTTCAGTGTTTACGCTCAGACATTTAAGGTATGGTGAGAGTGCCTTTTTGCTGTTATCCTTAGGAGTATGTTATATTTTATCTTAAGGAATATATAATTGCTGTATATGTGGTTCTATATATGAGGGAAAAAAATGATATGGCTTATGCCTTTTGTGATGACCTGATGGTCTCTGTTGAAGCACTTCCTGTTTTATTTTGTAATCACTTCGGTATCAGCAGGGATAGGCTCTTTTTGTTTCTTGTGTATGACCTTCAGAAAGCCTGGAGAACTATTGATCCGTGGAATTAAAATCTAAAGAATGTGAGCTGGCTCAAGATTTTTTGCACCAAACTGTACAAAAACAGCTTGACTGCCTTCACACACGTATGAACTTGAGTGATGTCCCATTATTAATCCATAGGGTTTGGGTCCATTTCAGTTCGATGTTTTTTTTTATGTAGTGCCAAGTCTGACGACTGTTGTCTGATGACTTCTGACTGTTTACCACACGGCGGGGAAAGGCAGAGCAGTGGTTCAGCGTAAGTGACAAAATCATGAAACAAATCTAGCATGTATGGTGTTGTGTGTATGTGCCATTTTCATGGAGTGAGCTCGTGTGTGCTCTTGCTGGTTTAGAGGAGAAACCCCAGCGTTAGGCTGAGGCGGTGTGTCACAGCACAGGCTGACCAATGAAGTTAGAGTGAGTCAGATTTTTTTCTGATATGACTGAACTGCTATGTACTCCTTTACTGAAAAACTTTGGAAGCCACTGTACTGAGAGCACAAACATAGCTAGGCCATTTTGTAACTTTGTAAATGCATTTAGTTGTATTGTTCCTTTTTGTTTGTTTGTCTTTGATTTCTGTTCCACTATTGTTGTTTATTCAGGAAAAGTTTGATTTTTGTTCACAGTAGAAAGGTTAAGCCTCCATTTCATTTTAGTCTGTAGCCTGTGATGAACCTCATGGAGTATGACAACACTGTGTCTGTTGTAACGTAGTATCAACACAGAAAATTTGGGTTGGCGAAATATGCACTCCGCTCAGTGCCCTTCCAGTTTAATATGTGCAGTGAAGGTCATCCCGGTCAAAAAGGACTCAAAGATAATATGATGCCGACCAACGGTTTTACGTCTCCTGGGAAGCTTTCCAAAAGGTCTAGAGGGTGTTTATGGGAATTTGACCATTCTGCATTTGTGAGGTCAGACACTGATGTTGGACGCAGTCTCTGCTCTTATACTTCCCAAAAGTGTTCATCAGGTTGAGGTCTGGACTCTGTGCAGACCAGACAAGTTTTTCCACACCAACTTTGCACATCCATGTCTTTATAGACCTTGGTTTGTGCACTGCTGCTCAGTCATGTTGGAACAGGAAGGGGCCATCCCCAAACTGTTCCTACAAAGTTGGGAACATGAAATTGTCCGCAATGCAGTCAGACAAGTACCATTCTCCTGGCAACTGCCAAACCTAGACTCCTCCTCAGATTGCCGGATAGAGAAAACATCTCCACTGCTCTAGAGTCCCATGGCAGTGTGTTTTACACGACTACATCCGACACTTCACACTGCACTTGGTGATGTAAGTCTTGGTGCAGCTGCTTGGCCATAGAAATCGATTCCATGAAGCTCTCTACGCACTATTCTTGAGGTAATGGCCACATAAAGCTTGGAGGTCTGTAGGGATCAAATCTGCAAAAAGTTGGTGACCTTTGCACACTGTGCGCCTCAGCATCCACTGACCTACAACTGGGCTTTTCACAGGTGGCATCCTATCACAGTACCACCTACTGAGTTCCTGAGAGCAACCCATTCTTTCACAAATGTTTGTAGAAGCAGTCTGCATGATAATTGTGCTTGATTTTATCCTTGGAAATAATTCGAACACCTGAATTCAGTGATTTAGATGGGTGAGTCTGTGTAACAGCTGACGCATTGACCGCAGAAGAACAAAAAACTTTATTTAATATCAGATCCTGAGCCCTTCGTGTGTTCATTAAGTAACTGTTACTGTGCCGCATTCGTAAATGTGTGCTTGGCTCCGTAGTCTGTGTGAGGCTACAGGAACTTATTATAGTTAATACATTTTTTGAGATTCAGATTCATCTAGAACACTTGTGGTATTTGAGTCCTGCTAATTGTTGCATTTTGATAGACATTTCAATGTTGTATTCACAGATCTGAGAGAAGAAGAAAAACCATCTACATGAAAGTGATTTGTGGTGTTGCAGATCTGTATGACTGGAGTTGTGTTCATTACGGACCGTTTTCTTACTAAAAAATGTTAAACACTGCAGATCCATCAGCTCACTTCAAATATACCTTGACTGTCTATGCTTCTTGTATTGGACCTCTGGGCTCTGAAAGGAAATCTCCTACAGCTGAATATTTAATGAGGTTGTGTTTACTGCAGTTTGTCGGAGTTTCCCTTTCCACAGCACCAAATCTTGGGAGGAGAATATTTAAATTCACCAAAGAAGCGTGATTTACTAAGGTTAAATTCTAAATTCAACACTGTGGGATGTGTGTTGTTAGTATTTCCAGAGAGAAACATGCTTAAGCCTGCGCTTACACTTTATTATTTTTGTTAGGACAGGCGCGCCCTCCTGCTCACTCCCTCGGCGGATGTGCTGTTTCTCAGCCATTAATTTGCGCTGCTCTGGGAGGTAATTTTTTTAAATGAACTGACTGCAGCTTTGTATATAAATTAGCGCACCGTCAGGAGATAACCCAAAGAACGTTTTACTCCCATGGGAATCACGCTAATCAGCCCGCAGATTTCAGCCGCTAAACTCACAATGTGCCTCTTTGGTAAGCCCCACAGTAGCTATTTGACACCAAAAGGTGGCTTTTCGCTGGAGCAGACCGTTACTAAACCTGAGTCTAAATATCATAATGACAGCTTTGACCACTCATCCTGTGTTTATTGTCTTGTGTGAAATATTCTTAAAGTGACAACTGAATTTCAGTTTAAACTAACTGAATATTTGATGTCCTCACTCGTGTCCCGGTAGGACTACACCTCTGCTAAAGTACAGTGCAAAAATAAGCCAAAAGAGCTACAGTTAACAAATGATACATGAACGAAGTCATACAGTATCGCCTCTAAATATGGTATGAGCATTATGAGGGAAAAAAAAAAAATAAATTAAAGCTTTTTTGTCTTTTGCAGTTACTAGTAGCTAAATTATAGTTAAAACAGTGCTTACAATTTTATTTTTATGAAATTAGTCAAAAAAGACTAAACTAATAAACATTAAGTAAAAGCTCATTTTCAGAATATTGTAACGTGAGGGTTCGGGATATGCCACTGATTCTCTCTTAGCTAAAAGGAAACAGCACAACGGAGACGGATAATTTTCTCAGCTGCCGCTTTGTTTACTCCACCACACATTTTTGTGCACACCACAACTTCCTTGTTCCCACTTCCCGTGAGACTCACACAACCAATCAGAAGCCAGGAACTCCTAGCCTTAAGTAAATGTGGGAAAACCACAAAGGTACATTCAACACCGCATTAAAACTTCACTGAAATGTGCATCATTAAACATCCTAACGTACTTACCAAAAACATGTAAACACTAAATATAAATGCAAATATGTATATGCTTAGCTTCTGTAACCGCATCTCTATAAACTAACTGAAGTAAAAGTTTACCTCTAAACTTTACAATATGAAGAAAGTTAAATGATCAGGCGTCAATTGTAAATAAAGTAGTCTAGCTCTGTCAAGGTGCTGCCATTTTTAAAGTCTCTACAGGAAAGGGGTCCAAGTTGACAGGGTTAAATCCCAGAGGGATAAATGCCACAGTCACCAGTTCTAACATCTCAACAGTGTAAATGCAACACACAAGAGAGTTCATTGTTTATGATGTTCACCTAGATAAGGTCCAGTGCTTAAAAACAACATGAAAGTATTTTCTTCCTTCCGCCTGTCAAAGAGACAGTAAGTCGATCTGGAGGAATGTTTAGACGAGTGGTCTCTAAAGAAAACATCCAAATATCTGCTATACCATTAACATAAGAGTTTGATCACCAGATAAAGTAGCTGCAACTTGCAGACTACTAATAGATTTAAACGTGCAGTTTATTGTCGCAATTTTCTTTTGACAAGTGTTATTTCCAAGACCTGCAATTCTTCTTCCAAGGTCATGAGGTCCAAATTCAAACTTCAGCAGAGAACAGTGTGCTGTTCTGGCAGCTCTCTCTCCCTCTTTTTTTTTAAAGCCTGTCTTGTCTGCCAGCTTTTGCAATCAGAATTATGATCTGAATGCCCTGTTGTGCCAAACATATTTGCTTTTCCAAGATAAGCACTATAATTTCTCCAGAAGCTCCTCTTTTTTAGTGTTTTACTTTTTATTTTTTTCATCCATCCATCCTCTTCCATCCTTTTCTGGGTTGTAGGGCTTGGGTTGGGTTGGGGGCTGGAGCCTATCCCAGCTACCATAACACAAGAGGCAGGGTACACCCTATACACGCACTATATATGCCCCAGAGACAAACAACCATTCACATTCACATTAACACCTATGGGCAATTTACAATCACCAATTAACCTAACCCCACTAAGTACATTTTTGGACTGTGAGAGGAAAGCAGAGTACCTGGAGAAAACCCATGCAAACACGGGGAGGCCCAGACCTTCTAGCTGTGAGGGAACAGTCACTGTGCTGCCCTTTTTTTATGTTGTTTATTTAGCTATTTATTTATTTATGTTATTGTTCACATAAGTTTATAGATATTACGTCAATGCCAGAGCTGAAAGGCAGGGAATAAAAGGAAAGAAAGGGGAAAAAAAGAAAGGGGGGGGGGGGGGGGTGTAGGAAAAGAAAATGCTAACAAGACAACAGAGTAGAAAAAAAGCAATAGTTCACCAACTGCTGTACCTGTGGAAAAAATTACAAAAAGCAAACAGCACCTGAGGGGAATGTGTGTGTGTATGTGTATACTCTCTCTCTGTATATATATGTATATATGTGTGTGTGTGTGTGTGTGTGTGTGTGTGTGTGTGTGTGTGTGTGTGTATATATATATATATATATATATATATATATATATAGAGAGAGAGAGAGAGAGAGAGAGATAGATAGATAGAGAGATAGATAGATAGATAGATAGATAGAAACATGGGTACACAAACCTACAAAACCTACAATCTTCTTGTGATGCGATGAGTGTGTTTTTGTGTGTTTGCTTGCATGAATGATTAAGACAGTGTGAATGTCTCTGTCTCTGTCACAAGTGTACATAATAATGGGGGCGGAAACCAGCAATACCACCCCCCAGAAGCCAGAGGAAGATAGAGAAAGACCCAGGAGATCATCTGCAGCCCCCCAGAAGCATTGAAGACCCAAGGCCACACATTCCAACAACAACTGCATGCCCATCCTACAAGGAAGAGAGAGGCCCCAGACAGTAACCCCCCGCCCTCCTCAACCCTGTACAATTAGTGTGTAAAGAAAAGAAAAGGAAACTCTTATGAAGCTGGCATTAGTTTATTAGAAATAGCAGTGTGTCTGTGTGAGTGTTTCCTTTTTCTTTTTTCTTTTTTTTTGTCTGGAGTGCATGCCTGCAGGTAACCGGTGAGTAAGCCTAAGACAGCCCCCCAAAAGCACTGAAGACCCATGGCCACACATTCCAATAACATCTGCATGCCCATCCTAGAAGGAAGAGAGAGGCCCTAGACAGTAACCCCTCCTCGACCCTGTACTGCAGGGGCCAAGGCCCAGCCACAAACACACAAACACACACACACAGATAAAAGCACAAAGACACACACTATCCACATCAGCCCACCCTCTGTAGCTGGGACAAATGGACACCAGGGACTGTAGTGACCACAGGATGCAGCCAGCTCGGCCTCTGCACCACCATGCAACTCTCGCCCTGTGCAAGGAGTAGGAAATAGGAGAGTAGGAAGATGCTGTAGAAGCCGAACTGGATACTAAGCAAATGAATAAAATAAATGTAGTTACACCTTAAAAGTAACCGTTTATAGAGTAGGCTAACAATTCTAAAATGGTGTTTGGAAAACAGACACTAGTTTAAAGTTCTGAAAACTGAGTTAAGAGATAAGAAGGCTGGTTACTGCTTGGGTGTCTGTTTGGTGGGTGCTGAGCCATGATAAGGCAGAATCATGGGTGTTCCCTCTTCTTGCTGGTGATGAATTAGCAGAACAGCACAAGGCCTTCTAGCTGCTGTTATACTGAAAAAAAAAAATCCCTCAAAGCTGTGTGTAAAATTATAGTGTTTTTATACTAAGTGTATTGGAGGTAAATAACAAGGCTAATATGACCAACTGTGGATGTGTTTAATTACAGAAAATTTCAGTGCCCACTGCCTTCTTTAAATGTGCCTTGCCAGATCAGTAAATGAAGTGGTCAGAGGCTATTCCCCTAACTGTGACTTTTAAAGTGTTTGAAAAAAAAAATTGAATTGTGAATTAAATCATTTTAATGAAATCTGATTTCAAAGATTTCACCTCTTGATGGCAGTAGGGTTCCAGCAACACCAAATGTAATGATACAAATAGTGCTTTGATTCAGACTGCAATCTCTGATCCAAGTCTTTGATTCTTTTATTAAGTCTTTTGTTGATCCAAACAGTCATCTGTGCTCACATAAAATGATCACCAATCCACAGCATGGTCTTTTCCAGGATTAGGAGAGTGCGGTGTCTTATCTTTCTCAACTGTAAAATTTGTGATTCAGAATGGATCTGCTGGACTTCTAACTGCTACAAAAAAGACAATGCATCACTGACGATACAATTAGTGTGCAAAGAAAAGAAAATGGAACTATCATGAGGCTGGTGTTAGTTTATTAGAATTAGCAGTATGTCTGTGTGAGTGTTTGCTTTTTGTCTGGAGTGCATGCCTGCAGGTAACCAGTGAGTAAGTCTAAGACTTGTTGTGAATTTTACTTTCAATTTTTATTGTATCTGTTGTAACCTTGTCTGACCTTTGCTTCCTGTCTGTTGTCAGTGGGTTTTATAATTGCGTCATCAGACGGTATTTTGTGCCATTAATATTTGAACAAGGCTTGAACAGTTTATTTAAAACATTTGCTAGCATAGATATAAGTTCATATCCAGATACACATTACACTGCTTGGGCTGCTGTCTCCATGAAAAATTCTGTTAAATTACATATTTTCTTTTACAGTGTACCTTTTAAAACTAAGCAAACACTTCATACCTCTGAGATTTCACCTGGATGACAGACGTTTACTTTGTTTGTCTTGTGACTGGGGCATAATGTTTTACTCTGCCTGAGTGTGAGATTTTGGTTACATTGTATCCGCATTCATGTTTATGAAATATTACACCAAGAGTGTCAACGGAATTATTACAGTGGAGATACTCTTTCGATTTCTGGCTGCGCAGGTTGCCGGAGTTAGAGTGAGGATGCAGCAAATAACGTTTTCTGCTGAAAAAAGAAAAACGAGAGAAAAAGTGGGAGTTAAAACTTAAATTTTTCAGGTCGTTTTAATTTTTTCTCATTGAAAACAGAGACGGTTTCTATTGAGATGATCTCTGCTGTTATGAGTCAGTGAAGCTCACCCAGCAGTCTCTCGCTTTCGCCCACTCTCTCTATTCCAGTCAGACGATATCGATTTAAACACACTTTATGATTTCCGTAACTAAGAGGCCCAGCCCAAATGACTCGATTCCGGTTAAAAATATATATCCCAGAAGCAGCAGGTAACTCACCTGTCGAAACGCACAAAAACCGCAAGCAGGCATGGTCACGTGACATGGGTGTTTTGAGCTACACTTCGGAGCAGCGTCTCGAAACATCCCCGCTACGAAACCTTTCTATTCACAATCATAACAATAACGCTGTGCTGGCAGAGCCACTTTCTTTTCTTTTTTCAGTTCAGTAAAATATGCTTAAATGAAAGGAACACTCCAAAGGAACACCTAAACCCATAGAGCCTATTGTAAGGATTTTGCACTTTAAATTTTCACTGTAGCCAAGTCATGAAATTGTATCTAATGGTTTTATAAATATTTTTACTTTGCCACGCTTCTCCTAGCCACCTTATCACAATCGATCCTCCTTATTAAAAGCAAATCCAACGTCTCTTTAAGAACCACCTCTCTCTATTCTGTTGTATTCTGCTCTGCTCTGTTCTTTTCTATTACATTGTATTCTTTCCTTTCCCAACTTTGTTAGTCATTGAAGTCAGTAATTGTCTGTGAAACTGTCTTTCAGAGATATATAGTAGTAGTACATAGTGACAATTCTCATGTGACATTTAATTGTGCATGTGTGTGTGTGTGTGTGTGTGTGTGTTACAAATGAGGTGTTAATTCCACCAGTGACCTTCACTGAGTTCATCATAATTCAAACATGTAGATTTCAGGTGCTGATTCAGGTGCGCTTCATCCATTCTGTTTTTTAGATCAGGTGGGGAGGTTGGAACCAGATCAAACCAGCTTCCAGTGAAGAGGTGGAACAGATGAACAGTGTTTTTTCTTTGCTTACCGTCACATTTCCAAAGCAGATTGTTGGGCTGATTACTATGACAGCAATACTGGTATTTGTAATTGCCATGCATCGATACTCAAAATTTCAACACAGTTTCTAGAATTCTTTTTACATATGACCAAGTTTGGTCACAGCAGGGCTTCATTTTGCTTTGTCTCCTAGCATGCACAGGCATGCCTGTACATAAAGAACATTTATAATTTTCGCTATGGAAATGTCCAGTTTTCACATGCTCTGTGCGTATCTTGAAAAAGTGAAGGGGAGCCTTAAAGTCCTTCAGTCAGAACTGTGACCGGATGACAAACAGACACACCAGTGAGTTCATGACTGGGCTCCGAGTGGATGCTTATTTTGTCTTCATAAATTTTGCCTTTAATTTGCTTAGCTAACACATCATTAACAGTATACATTTGTTTTTAAAGGATCAAGAGGCTGGGGCTCCCTTATGGATTTCCAGACAAAGACAGAGCACCTTCATCTGTGTGTCAAGCAGCCCAGAGTCTTCACAAGGAAACAGGTACTTCTGCAGTACATAATTACATAAAGGTATGCACTTACAATATGTTACTCCTGTTTTATTGTTTTCCCTCTGTGTGTGTGTGTGTGTATGTGTGTGTGTGTGCGCGCGTACGTATTGGTGGTATGTATTTTTTTCCTTAACAGACCAGCAAACAGCAGAAGATGTTTTGATGAATTAGAGGCAAAAACAAAATGGCCTTCTCTGCTACATGAATTGATGCCACGGTAGAAGCAGCAGACAGAATAGACATCTTCATTGAGAGTTATGGCAGTTGCCCTTTGGTGGTGTGCTTTACTTTAGTTTTGCTTTAGTTAAGCGTGCAATCAATAGAGATAGTGTAGTAGCAAGTAATACAGAGAACAAGTGTCCTCTATTCTCTCCCAAAAAAGAGAAAGTCTTTGATGAGATGATGGCTGTGAGGATTGAGGAAGAGGATGTGATACTCCTGAAAGAATTGAGGCAATACTGGAAGTCTCCCAGGCAAAGTCTCTCGGCTGTAACCCCACCTGCTGCCTTCCCCTGTCCATATCTGAGAAGAACAGCTGACTGTTATGTAGAGCTTCTTTGTGAAGTAGAGTCCTCAGATCAAATCCACTGCACCGTTTGTCAAATGTTGCAATTTGCTCCTCGCAGTCCTCCAGCTCCACATCAAGTGTGCACACTGTACTCAGTCCTGGACCTGTCTGTAAGAAACAAATAAGGTGTCTCATTCTGAGCATGTTCAGGGTGGTACTTTTAACTGGCTGCGGATCTCGGATCTCAAAGATTTTGCAAGAATGGCAGAGTTTATTTTTTAAAGCTACAAGCTATTTGCATCTATTTGATATTTTATTGGTATTTAGATTTGGTGTCACCTTCTGATTCATTGTGATACAAGTACAGATGAACTTATGTCCTCCCACTGCCCATTGAGGATATGTACTACTTATGTACTTTATACTCTGAACCAAAAATGTTAAGGAAAAGCTTTGACGGCATGACACTGCCTATGAGTTAGTTAGCATGTTAGCAGATAAAAATGCTGTTGGTGGTCTTTCTAGACTTCTGCATGTGTTTTTGGTTGGGACCTTGCTGCTTAATGTGACTTAATATGTGTGGTGACACATGAGCAACTGTGAGTTTATACCTCTGCTAATGCAGTCAGGTTGATAATTCATGAAACCCCATGCACTGACAAAGTATGTGTAGGGAACCACAGTAGTGTTGTTAGATGGCACAACAAATATACAAACTCACATGCGACAGTGTTAGACCAATGGGGATATTCTAAATGTTCTCATAAATAAATTATAGAGCATTGCACTACCTTAGGATGAATAAAAAGTACATTAAAACATGACTGTTTAAGTCTGGAGAACTACTGAATGAAAGAAATGTGTGCTTGTTTAGACATTACTATGACACGAGGCACCTTGTGCAGTGGAGTGCAGTATGCACACTGTGATGTTTTGCACTTATTTCAGTCACTCCATTAAAGGAAATAAATGTTGTGTCCAAAAATAACCTCACTTTTGATAACCACTTCTTCTTCCCAGATGTGTTACATTGCTCTTCCCAATGGTACATACACACAGACACACACCTCCCCAAAATCACCAAACACCTTTTATGCATGTTGCTCTTTCCCTCAGTCACACTGCTCTCCAATTTCTATTACATAACAATTACATGTAGTGTGTTTTTGTAATTCAAATTAACATCATATCTTGCTGAACTCTTAAGATCTTATGTTCCTTCCAGGTCACTGAGATCTGCTGACCAGCTACTCCTCTGTGTTCCCAAAACAATATATTTATTGTTTTAAATGTGCCTTATAAATACTTTTGGATTGGAGTGGAGTTTGTATTGGAACACAAGCTGAAGGTTAGTTTGTTATACAGCTGCCAAGCTAATATAAATCAAACCTGAGGCATTTTATACCACTGCTGAGTAATCTACAGAAATGCTACATGCACATTGTGGCTCATTTCATCAATGTCATCAGAATGTGTGCATGAACATGTGAAGAATGTTACTGTAAAACCAACCTGTGTCTAAACAACACCATGACTCCACTTCAATAGATTGAGCAAACCTGCAATTTTACAATAAGCTAGGCTGGAAAAGGGTTTAGGAAAGCTCATTCACAAACCCTGATGTCATAGTGATGAGTCCTACCATTACAACTGCAGCCTCCACCTCTCTAGAGTTGCACCACCTTCTACTCCTCTCTCTGGATCTGCAGTGTTTCCGTTTCCTTAATGATTGCCTTGATCTGGTCAGGCAGAGGCAGGGGCATTCTAACCTCCGTGACTTCATTTTTTTTTTCTCTACTTCCCAATCAGAAGAACAGGTCACAGATGGAGCAACTAAAGTTTGGCCATTTGCTGCAGGGCTTTGTACCAATATTACATTTTGCAAAGCTGGTCGGTGGATATTTCATCTGTAAAAATGAGAGATTGGCCCATCAGGAAGATGTTTTATTAATTGTGTTTCCTGTTGCCATAGTGCCTTATCTAACACTGAAAGTTGATGGTTATTTATTTATTTATTTTTACATACACTGTAACCTTGTCTGACCTTTGCTTCCTGTCTGTTGTCTGTGGGTTATATAATTGCGTCAACAGTTGGTTGTTTGGGCCACCTAATAGTTTACATTGTTACTCTTTGAACAGTTATTGAAGACGTTTGCTAGCACAGACATAAGTTCATATCCAGATACACATTATGCTGTATTTATGCTTTATATGTCAACTTGTATTTTTTATGCCATTTATTATTTTTCTTTATTTCCACACCCACACAGACTGGAGGTCTGACTGCATTTCATGTCAATAAAAGATCATTTGCAGCCTAAATGCTTCCTCCCATTGGCCACACTTTTTAACAATCCAACAAACTTATACACTGCTTAAAATCCATTACAGGAGCTGTTTTAATTGGACTTTTTCTATTGTTAGATTTATGTATTTATTTTAGTTTTTTTTTAATCGTGCTTTGATTCCTCGCGTTGTGGTTTATGCTTTTTATGATGACTTGCATGGTCTCTGTTAAATCCTTGCAACCTCTTTCAGAATCTTGTAAGTATCAGCTGGGGTAGGCTCCTTTTGTGTCTTTTGTGTACGCTCTTAGAAAAGATGTGCCAGAAAATGACACGAAAATATTTTGTTGCACGTGTAACACATTTTGTGTGAAATGTAACACGACGTGTAAAAAAAAATTCAAAATTTCAAAGAATGCTACGTTTAGTGCCACCAGTGTATACAAGATAGAGCACGTTCTACATTAAAGTTTTTTGTTAGTTTGTTCCCAATGCACTCCCACACTGAAATCCAGGCCCTGCATTCTAACAGATTAGTGCTGTTTACAGATCAAATAATTTAGTAATCTGTAATAAATTGTTTGATGACCTAAACTGCTGCTTTGAAGATGCAATTTAACATTTCTTGGGATACTTGCATTATTAAATGATAAAAAGAAAAAACATTTAGTATAATGCTCTCTGAGCAGTGCAAGTGTTGAATCTGTATTTGGGAGTGTGCATTTTCCCGGCCACATACAAAGCCTTCATCCAATTATCTCTTTAGGAAACAACAGTAGGAATCTATGAAAATCAAATGACAGTCACAGTCCTGAAGATGTCTAGATAGTCTTTAAAAGCCAGACAGTATTGCAACATCTCGATTACTTTGCACTATAGGTTGCTGTGCTGCTTGAACTAATGTATGCTTTGAACCTGGCCTAATCACCGGGACTGAAGTATACCTTTAGGGCACTGCCTGCAACCATTCAAAGAATGCCCACGCTCTCAGAAACAGACACTCAAAGCGAGCAACTGTCAAATTATAGCATGTAGGCACAAGGTGCTCCTATGTTCTGTAGTATCACAGATTAAATGCCCCTGTTTTGTTTTCATTTTGCATAGCAGCATTAGCAACTCTACCTTTGCTTTTTTTTTTCTCAGGATTTCTTTAATGTTACTAGATATACTTGATGTAACCCACACTCTTCTATGATTTGGTGGTAACTTGTGTTATTTACTCATTTGTGCATTATGATATTGTAAATGGGTGGAAAAAAATCTGACTTCTCAATTTTGGGCTCATTGCTTTTCTTAAGGACCATTCAGTGTTCACTTTTCTATATTATCAAAACCAAGCAAGCAACCAAGCTCTTTTGAGAAACAGTTTTTCATAATTTTAATGTAATTGCCCTTATCCCAGGATTAATTGTGAAATCCCCAGAGAGCATGTCTTCTCAATCTCTGAGACGCCTGTCACATACTCGAGGATTGATGTTGGAATAATGAATAACTTTAAAATTGAGACAGCTATGCTGTTGGGACAAGTGTAGGCTTTGAATTTAACCTGCCCTCTGAACCAGAGTATACATTTCAGGTATTCAGCTTAAAGGCAGCACTTTTTCCAAGAAAGGCACAAGTTCTTGAAAGTTATGGCATGCAGGAAAAACACTTTTCTGTGTTAGCATCTTTTGGCATTTTCTCTCATTTCTTTTCACATGCATATCTGTATGGTGCATACAGAGTAACACTTTGAATAGTGGGTTAGCCAGAGTTTTTTTGCTGATGGCATGCTGTAATTTTTTTTTTTCCCCTCTATCTCTAATCAGAATAGTTTCTTCCTCTACTACTGAAGTATTTGCATCGACTGTATTTCCTGTTGCTGTAGTGCCTCATCGTACCCTGTAACTCCCACCTCACCTCCACGTCGCCATCCTTATACATGTTATGCACCAGCCTCACATCTCTGCCACTCTGAACTCCCTTATGAGAGAGAGAGAAAGATGGATAGACAGATAGACAGCATGTTATATATACAACAGTGATTAAAAAAAAGGAAACCAAAAATGAAATTCAGGTTAAGTTAAAGAAGAGTAAAAAATAAGACTGAGATTGTACGAGGTCGTGCAAATTGCATTAATAAATGCATACATTATAAATCAAAGAAACAGCTGCAAGAATGAACCTTATGCCTGACAGATGTGTCTGTCACAGAAAGAAGAGTTACAGTTACAGTGTACGGTTTCACAGAAAACAGTAGGAATGATGTCCTGAAGCGTTCTTTTTGGAACTGGGGCTGAACAAGCCTGAGGGAGAATGAGCTCTGCTGCCTCAGCAGTGTGGAGTGGAGTGGGTGAGATGGATTGTCCATGATGGAAAGCACTTTGTTCAGTGACCCTCTGTCCCTCATTGACTCAAACACCTCCAGATTCTGGTTCGAGCCTTCTGAATCTGTTTATTGTGCCTGCTTACATCTTTAGCACTGAAGCTTGGATGTATAGAAAGCAAAGTCAGATGTTTAGCAGCTAATTTGTCTTATTGGTCTTAACAAAGACCTTTACATTAGCGGCACCTTATTGTTGCATTTGGTTTATTTTGTACTGATTTCTAAGTTACGATTGAATTATTTCACTTCATTTTCTTGTGGTGAGCATTATGTTTAAGCAATAGCTGACATAAATATAATTTCAGATCTAGATACATGTTACATTGTCTGAGCATAAACACTAATCACATAAATGAAGCTAATTTTATTAAACCCCCTTTTTTCCCACTAAAATTCCTGTATTGTGACTGAAGGGTTATATAGGATGATAAAAGAGAAAAACAAGCAAAAATAATTATCAAAATTATCAAAATATGATAAATTATTGATATAAATTGATAAATTCAGGTCTTGCATGCTAATTGACTGGTAATGAATACACTACAGATTACTGATAATAAACTGTAATAAATTGTTGCTCTGCTGCTCCATAAATACACATAACATTTCTCAGGATGTCTGTATTATTAAATGATTGTAATAACATTTGGGATAATGCTCCCTGAGCATTTTAAGTGTTTTGTTGAATCTTGTATTGGGAGTGTACATTTTCCAGGCCATAAATAAAGTCTTTAACCGGGGATCTGCTGAGATCTGCTGAGAAAACAGCTAAGCCATCAAAACTTTGAGATGAGATGCTAGTCACAGCTGTGAAGACATCTGCATAGTCTTTGGAGGCTGGACAGTCTTGCAACATTTGGATTGCTTTACACTATCAGCTGCTATCCTGTTTGCATTAAGATATGCTTTAAACATAACTCACCCACCTCCGAAGTACTCCAAAGACTATCATGGAGCTGGAGACAACACCCATTCAAAGAAAGCCCAAGTTCTTAGAAAGAGAATCACAGAGTGAGCAGGTATCTAGTTATAACATGTAGTGACATGTCCTCCTTTTTTTTAAGAGTCCTGGAATGACTGCCTGTTTTTGCTTTCATTTTACATAGCAACACTAGTAAATATATTTGCACAG